>NW_016910162.1:2333469-2344789 GCF_001483705.2 Eufriesea mexicana
ATCTCGGTGAAATTTTTCCTGATATTTATGACACAGTAGATATGCTCGATAGTGTTTACACCGCAAAATAATTAATTAATATTTCCGTTTGCATATATACACATATTATATACTGTTTTATTATATATATTATAACTAAATTGACATATAATTAATTAATGTTTTCATGTAAATTATTACAGATATATTATATATATATAGGGCGTCTGTGCAAAAATAAACTATCTTTTATTTTACCATCTTCGCGTGCTGTAACTGGAATGTCTGACCGTTATTTATAGCTATTGCCTTCTTTTATGTTTAGAGTGTTCTTGCGCTAAAGTATACTTTGGAAACTGTACTATATACGATAGTGTATTATATGATATTTTGACGATAATTAATTCGCGATTTATTTATTGAAATATTCTTCCACCAAAAAGAAGAAAGAAATTAATGCAAAACTGATAAAGATTTTATGGTGTAATATAATTGTATAATAGTTGTACATGATTAATAAGAATTGCATAAGAAAAAATATGTTTGAGAGTCTATTATATAATACACAGATGGTATAGTAATTGCATAAAAATTATTTATAATAATTCTATGTGAATATTGTAAATAATTTGATGATTTATGAAAACAAAACAAAAAAATGGTACTTTAAATAAACGAGTTTAATTAATCCAAAAATATTTGTAAAATCTAATGGTCATACACAAAATTCATTAAGCTCTGTTTTTCACATGCAGTATCACTGAATTAATTAAAATAGGAAATCGGAAATTAAAATAGGAAATTCTATATTTATAAACGTAATGATTATTCCAGAATATTAGAGTATTATATATTATATAATACTTATACTAATACTAATATACTATAATGCTAATACACTAATACTAATATAGTATTTATATATAGTAAATGATATACTATTATTATTATTTATTTAGTTATTTATTATTACTACACTATTACTGTAATAAATTATTTATTACCACTATATTGCTATAGCATAATAATAATAATAATATACAATATTAATTTATATATTAATAAATAATTTAAATATATTTATATTAATTTATTATATATCATAATTATATACTAATATTTATATATTACAATTATTGTAATAAATAATATTACTATAATATTATTGTAACAATAATTACAGTATACCGTTATTACTGTTAAAATTCTGAAAAGATTTCGAAACAAAAGTCTTTTAGAATTCTCAATTTAACATTTTATTACATGAACAAATTGATAAAAGCGTTAGAACAAAATATCGTTTCGTAATTGATCGAAGCCTGTAGGAAGGCATGCAATAAAAGACAATGGCCGGTCGAATAACAATCTCGATCAATCGAGCATACAAATGGCGCGTAAATCATATTCTGCGATACCCCCTTGACAATTTCCATAAAATCGCTATGAACATAGCTGCCATGATATACATTCACAAAACGCTCTATTCTCGTTATTCCGTTGATATTATAGCAGGTTTTTAATTAAAATGTAAATTAGTCGTAAAATGATAATAAATAGCGGCATAATGCCACGAAGGAACTAATTTCAGCCCATAAAGGATTAATTACGAAATTACGTTGTCCAAAAGTAATTTCGAGTTTATCTATACCCAAACGGCTCTGCGATACGATCGTTGCCTCAAAAGGCACTCTTTAAAAATAAAAATTCGTTCAGATGTGTGTCAGTGTCCACCAGCTACCTAATAGTGACTCATAGATTTATTTAAATAAACCTGACACGTCCGTTTATTTTTATTTATCATATTGGTGTTGAATTCGAATTTTCTTCGTGAAGGAATAAAAGGAGGATGTTAAAAAAGGGCCATTTTTGAAATTGTCTGAAAAATTTCATCGGGATTTTTAAGAAACGATGGGAAAGCGGTAAAAAATGAGTCGAAATATGTAAAAATGAAACTAATCAAATATAAGGTAGTAATGGTAGTACAACAGAGGAGGAGGTGATTCTACGCGAAAAAACGAATCGAAAATAAAGAATAAAATTTTTTCGTTTGAAGCTTCGTTGTCGAGAAAATCGACTTTGAATATTTACTGGTGGTCCATCCGCCTTAACCTAACCTAACTTAAGTACACGCGCGCTCAGAGAATATTCAAAGTCGATTTTCTCGACAACGAAGCTTCGAGCGAAAAAATTTTATTCTTTATTTTCGATTCGTTTTTTCACGTAGAATCACCTCCTCCTCGGTTGTACTACCATTGCTGGGACACCCTATAACGAACCCCAATTCTCAATTCGAATAAAAGTATATAAATGGTGGCCCAAAATTCATGCAAGATTTGAATTTTCTCCATTTCCGCGGTAAAGTGTTGCCAACGAAAAAAAAGACAGCATGACAGCTGACAGCTCAAGGTTGCTAAAAATGTAGCACTGCATGAAAGAAAGACGGGTCTTCGTTGTTAAGCAATATTTACAATCTTTAATTAAAAACCTGTATTTTCTATGAAAATTACTTCTTGCGTGAATTCTGGAACATCCTGTGCATTCAAATACACACGAAATTGCTTCTAATCTTATATTCAGGTTCTAAAACTGCAACCATAACTGCACAAAAATGGAAAAAACAAAATGTTTCATTGGCGACAAAACGTGCCACGAATCGTGAAATGAATTTTAAAGCAATTAATTAACGCAAGATACAGGGCGGGTAGGCTCATAACGAGCATGCAATAAATGTTGACACGAAAAGCAGATGAGTCACTGGAGGACCGTGGAGGGACCCAGAATCGAGCACACTTTAGACCACTAAACCAGCTTCTCTCGGCCTCTCTCCATTTTCCCCTCTCGCTCTCTCGTTCTCTCCTTGTCGCTCTCTCGAGCGACAACCAGGTGAGGCAACTAAGAACGAAAGGAATTCCTGGCCGTGCGACCTTGGTAGGTCGTTCGTATCCGAGTCGTTTACCTGGACCGATTTGCAAACGTTTCAGGAGGCAGACTCGATGCTTCAGCGATGGCGAACACGCTCCAATCGCTTGAACGAAGCGTATCGAAGCGCGGAGAGGAAAATACGCTGTAGGAAAGCAGGTTACTATGAAAGAAATAGACGATTTCGATACAGCAGAAAATCGAAACCGTTGAATGGATAGAGAGCTAATGGATACAGCAGTGTTGCACAATGACTTAGATGAAAGGATGACTTGATCTTTCTCAGCTTGTGAGCAGATATTTAATTTTGTGAGAGGTGTAAAGAATTATAGAATTGAAAGACGATGGAGAAACTGTCAGAAGCTACCTGAGAGTGATTTAATTCTGTGGAGGAGTTCAAGAATGATAGATGTGAAAAGTTGGAGGAATTATTTGGCCAACCGATTAAGAATTATTTAATTTTATAGGAGATGAAAATAATGGTAGACGTGAGGATCAGTGAGGAAGAATTAGGAAATGCCAAAGAGTTATTTAATTTTGGGGAAGAGCTAATGAATGGAAGGTCTTAATGGTGCAATTATTATGAACTGTCATTATTATGAGAATTACTTAATTTTGCAGAGATCTTGTGGAGGGACTATTGTGGACTATCTATGAATTACTTAATTTTGTGGATGATCCAAAGGATAGAAAAGTTGAGGACTATTAAGAATTGTCAAAGAATGATTTAATTTTATTGAAGATATAAAGGACGGTAGAGTTGAAGATTATTAAGTATTGCTAAAGAATGATTGAATTTTGTGGAAGATCCAAAGAATGTTGGGATCGAGGACTATTAAGAACTGCCAAAGGGTGATTTAATTTTGTGGAGGCTCTGAAGAATGGTAGAACTAAGAACTAATGTAGGAACTATTCAGAACTGCTTAAGAAGTTGCTTAATTCAATGGAAGATCTAAAGAATGGTAAACTTGAGGACTAGTGGAGGAATTATTAAGAATGACCTAAGCATTATTTAATCTTGTGGAAAATCTAAAGAATGATGAACCTAAAGACTAGAGAGAAATAGCTTTAAAATTACTTAATTCTATGAAAAATCAAGACAATGCTAAATTTATAAAATAGTGAAAGAACTAATAAAGTTTGTTTAAGAATGATCTAATTTTGGTGAAAATTTAAGCTATGATAGATCAAAGAACTAGAAAGAGAACTATTAGAAACTGCTTAGGAATTTAATATCTAATTCCATGGAAGACCTAAGAAGTTTATGTAACAGATATTGCATAACAATAACCAGAAAGCATCTTGATTTGCTCATGAAAACAATGGGAAGGAGATGAACGAAATGCAGAGTGCAACACAGAAGCATTTCAGCATCTCTTTTAATAAAGACACTTCTTTGCAATATCTCATAAACCAATCATTTTTAACATCCTGTCTCACAGAGTGATGAGATGATTTGTTTCATAAAAAAAAAAGAGTACATGAAGTTTCTTCTTACTTTAAAAACATTGTATAACTATGCAATGCATGTTACACTTGTGAGAAGATGTAATCCTAGAAAGATAATTCTCTTTGAATTATTCAGCTTATTGCTTTAACACTTGTTTCTAATTGTAATTAGAGAATGAGCGTTAAGCTCTTCTTGGATGTCAATATGATGATACTTGGAGTTTGTAGATTTTGTACTTGATATGCCAATTCAAAGAGACCTAACATACAGAATAATTGCTCTTTGACTAAGCGTCAAAATGTTCTATTTACTCTTCTTTTCTGATTCCCTGACAATTTCAGACACCTCTTATCTTCTCAACGAGACTCCTGTTACGTACCTACTAATTAGCTGCTACTCAACAAATTTAACATGCTAATCACTGCATCGAATGGATAAACTCTATTTAATCTTCTTATATGAGTACTTAATATAACTTTTACTTTGCACTTTCTAGAGTAAGAGGAATGCTTCTCTAGTTATGAGTAGTAGATGAGATTTACCAATAACATGAAATTATCTTTAGATTTGACTATTTGTTAATAGAATTATTGACATATTGACTTTTTGAAAACTTTTGGTTCAGAACATATCTTCAACTCTTTGTGTTAAAGGTGACTATAGTGAGTGCTAACTTTATGTTAAATGTTCCTTATTATAAAAATAATTTCCCTCTCTCTATTAATCTATTTTATTATTAATATTCAAAATTAGATTCTACAATTAATCAATAACCTTATAGCTTGAATGTCAAATTTTAGAATATAAACTGAAAAGATAAATAAAATATTGTGAAAATTTTGCAGTTTGAAAAAACTATGTATGAAACATATTGGATTCTGAACAAAGAAGAAAATATTTGGGCGAATTTAAATTTGAACTTGGATGAGAGAAATAAATCCAATATTTATTTATACTGAAATTTCTGTCCATGGAAGAAGAAACACATATTGCATTCGAGAAAGTAAATACAAAATGTTCATTAAATTTTTTTATTCTGGGTAACTGGTTCTTGTAACCTGATATTGCATTTTACTAAACAATTTTTTCATTATCTGGAAATTATAATTTTCTTTTCAAAGTTTTTTAAATAAGTTTAATTATTTAATTTTATATAAGTGCTAATGAGAGAAAAGTTCGATAATTTTTGGCGTAATGAACATTTTATTTTTGTTCACGTTTTGCAACGATGAATAATTTTCTAGTAATATTAATAATACAAAAGGTAGAGAGCGAAACCAAAGAAAATTAAATCGATAGCCAAAGCTCATTTAAAGGAGATTTATAGTAGAGCATAATAAAATCATTTAATTTAGGGATTAAAATATATAAATCCCTGCTAGAAATCCTTGAACTTAATACACCAAATTTTCAAATCTTTAAAATTAAAAAAAAAAAGAAAAGAAATATATATAAGTATATTTAGATATTATTATATATTAAAGTATTATTACAAATAAAATAAAATGATAAAATATCGAATTATAGTTAGTTATACGAAATATTAATAAATAAATTTCTCTTATTTATTTTAAACAATATATTCACATTTTAAAAAATCAACATGAGATAAGATAATAAATAATAACATTCTCAAGATATTAGCTCAAAAAATATATATTCAGATATTATAAATTCAAGTATTATTAGAAATAAAATAAAATAATAAAATATGAAATTATAGTGATATATACGAAATATTAGTAAATAAATTTCTTTTGTTTATTTAGAAACCCAAGATGAATTAATATAATAAATAATAAAGCTTACAAAATATTATCTTACAATATACAATAATAAATAAATGAAGCAATTAAAAATGAAGTAGTAAAAATTAATTAAACAAATTAAAAATAAAATAACTTCTCAAAAAAACTTGATAATTTCATATGCAAAAGCTTTTATTCCATAAAATTATAAATTGTTACCAAAAGAATTTTAATAACCTCACAACTGTATAAATATATAGAATAATAAATAAATATCCTGCTTCCTAGGTTATGTTTCCCCTAAAACATTAATTCAATTTAATCACACCGGTATCAAGGAATATTCGAAATTAAAAACCAAAAATTGTCATTTACGACGAAAGATGATATAACCGGAAATTTCTCCGTGTAATAAACGCTGATACAGCAGATGCAGAATTTCCGATCGACTGATTCAATTAAAATGCTTATTTGTGCTGAAATGTTCCACTGTGGTTAAAACGCACTGAATTTCAACATTTTCAGTTCGAATTTTCCGAACGCATAGCTACGCTCGATTTAATCACTTACAGATATTGATCATATTAAATTAAAATGCGATCTAGCGGAGTAAATGCGAAGTAATTTGTAGAGAGTGCTGGTTGTCGCATTTCATATAACCTTATTACTAACGGTAGACATATTTGATATAAAATACGTGTATTATTTTTTGCAATACTATATATAAGAATTTACGTATGAACTTTAATTTATTACCTACATGAATTTCGAGTTCTGAAAAATAAATAAATTTCTGAAAAAATTGCATTTCATGCATACTATATATGAGTTACACGCGTGTGTGTGTGTGTGTATCCTTATTTTTCTCAAAAATTTAATTTCTGATGAAGACAATTATATTTCCATTTTTAACTTATTTTTGGATGAAGAACCATTTTCTACTTGCACAATAAATCCTACATTTTAGTTATAGTTAAAAACACACGTATACAGTTTGGATTCTGAAAATCGGTTTTCTCGAAAACTGAGCTTCCGATAATAAAATGGTGCTCTAGAGATTTCACTTATTTTTGCACAAAGAATCACCCTGTGTCCCCTCATACTGCACTTTCGGCGGCACCCTATATATAAACGCGGCGTAAATATAGGCGGGAGAAAACGATCCAGGAAAGAAAACTGCCCGTATCAGAGAACCCCCTTTGAGCTTGATGAACAATTATCAAAAATGATCTGGAGCGTGTTAATGTATTGGCAACATGTAAACGACCGGTTACGCAAAATCCAATAGCATGCTACTTGAATTCATGTCGATGGAATTAGCTTACCGGCATTCGTCTACCGTCTTTGAGGGTAAGCACACGCAACATGCTTCCTCCAACTATTTCGATCGATAAGCCGCACTCGGGTGAAAATCTTGTGGAAAGTTCGAGACGTGTTTCCGCCTGAAATCGTTCGCTCGATCCCTCGGCTGTCTGTGGCGCTCGGAACGGATAGTAAACGAATTTCTATCCGATGCACAAAACGCTCTTTACGCGGTCGCGAGGATAAATTATGGTACTTTTAGAGTCCTTTTTATCGTCATTTTATATTTAGGTTTCTTCTTAGCATTTTTAATTTAGGTTGTTCTTTTACTTCCCTTGTTCTAGATTTTAGTCTAGATTTTATTGGGATAACGTATTAGGTTGTTGGTAAGGTCTTAGGTGAACCTGTATGCGAGTGTACGTAGATTAATTCTGAAGATGGAATCATATTCGTCGCGTTTAGTGAGGTTATAAATAAAATAACTAGTTAGTTGTAAAAATATGTAATTGCTGGTTAGTTGTAAAATTTAGTTATAAAGGGAATGAGGAAGAAGATTCAGGATTGTACCAGTAAAATTGAAGTATAATTCGACGATATATACGATGTTTACGGCGTATCTATTGTAGATACTGGCCGCAGTGGCGCTAGAGTGCCTAGCGGTCTTAAGGTCGCCTAGTAACAAATGATGGATCGATTTTCTTCATACAAAATTGAAACTTATTGTGAACGAAATAGACATATAGAGTGTAATTACATGTAGATTTACAATATTTTCATAATTGTTCTTTTCATTAATATAATATGTTATATTCGAATACTTTTGTAATCTGTCGATGATGCATATATATAATAAATGTACTATAAATGGTGTATATATCGTTGAATCATGTCCTTTTTAATTCTTCACGAAATTCTATTATCGGAAAAAGATTTTAATCAATAAAAATTAATAACAAAATAATTGACAAATGAAACTAGGTAAAAAAAAGTTACTAGAAAAATGTCAACGAATAAAGATTAACAACGAAATTATTAACGAGTGAAAAAATGTATAATAAAAATTATTAATCAGTGAAAATTAATAAATAAAAAGAAACTTGTTGAAATTTATAGATATTAATTATTATATAGAATTTTATATAAAAATTTATTTAATAAACCAAGATCAACATTTAACTGACAAAAACATCTGAATAAAAAGTAATCAACAGAGTTAATGAATTATTAAATATTACAGCGAAAAAGGAAGTTCTTCACATATCTTTTCCTTCAAAGGAAACAGCCCTTTCCAATCAACCTAATACCTTCAATTATAAATATTGGACCACTTTCAAAAGAATTCGCGTGGGATCGAACGACGTTGCTTTTTAATCTAATCAACGGTCTCACGGTTAATTACAGGATTCAACTGAAAGCAGGGAATTAACATTCCGAGAGTTTGCATTAGCTGGAAGGCTTATTCTCCATCGAGTGCCGAGTACACAGTCAACGGAATTGAATTCCCGCCTTTGCGCAAAGTCGAGAGCTTATTTCCGATACGTCTTAGGTCCATTTATAAGGAAAGCCGGGTTCAGAGCGCTAGGACTCGAGAATTCGGGGAGTGGAGGGAAGATGGCGGAAAAAGGAGGGAATTCTATTGCCACGGAAGAGTATCGTAAAATATTTCTGGATGCTGGCAAAGCGAAAGTTCTAGAAATAAACGCGGCTACGTGTACAACTCGAAATAAAATGGCAAAGGACACCTTAAAGTGGAGATGAGAATAAACTATAAATTCGATGACAATTTTAGCATTATTTTAATTCTACAAAAAATTCGTAATTCTTTTTTACATCGTTTTTCTATAAAATAATAAAATTTTTGGAATTACAGTACATATATTTCATATACATGTACATTAATTCATTATTTTTAAATTTAATTAAAAAATTAATTTCTATAAAATATTATATTATAATGCAATTAAAACGTAAGGAATAAGTACCATAAAGGAATTATTAAAATATCACAAAACAACAAAATTACGTTTAACATTTTGTAGCCTCGAATTTTTCTACTTTTCTGAAACCAAAAATTTCTAACCTCCTGTTATTAATAAAAGAATATCGAGGATAAATTTTTTTCTAAAATAACACTCATCACAATAGAAACACCTGAAGAGAATTTAAAACTTCCAATTTTATATCATTCTCTTGCATCATCCTGCTATCTCGCAACCTAACCTAACTGTACGCCAACGACACTAGCGATCAAATCGGTTACCAATACACTTTGATAATACTTAAACAATTCGATACCAAAGTGCTCGTTGAGAAATATTAAAAGCTATCGGCATTTCATAATACTTGATATCAATTTTCAATACCAACACTTCTTAAGTTAAACCAATACGAGTACCATGGAAATCATTATCAGTTTGTTACTTATAAAAGATATCAATATTCGTTCGATACTTATTTGATAATGTTAATCGCTTGATATCGAACGTAAGAACGTGTCAGTTGCTAACGATTCGTATTATCGTTTGACGTGCTCTTATGATAAAAGAATAGGGAAAATACCGAACGAATTTTATAAATGGGAGCATCGACAGGAAGGATCTATTGTCAAATGAGAAAGGACTTGCTCTAAGCATAGCGTCATTAATCGTGAATTCAATAAAGATTCTTCTTACGATAATCTGTATATATGTATATCTATATATCTATTGTTCAACGCATGAAGTGTAATTTTCTTTTAATAGGATATCAATATATTAATGAAATATTAAAAAAATACCTATAATTTTGAAGATTGTTGTTTTTGGAAATTATTAAATGAATATCGATACATGTATGAACTATTAAATGGGTATCGTTTATGTTCAGTACAATTGGATAGGGTATTATAAGATGCGGGTTAGAATCGATAGTATTGATCCGATATTATTTCGATTGTCAGCGGTAACCAACCAGTGCCTGTGAAGACAAAGCAGTGGTTGTCAAACTGCGGCTCTCTGAACTTCAATAATATAAAAATATACTTATATTAGCAATATAAAGATATACCATTTGTAGTAACTGCTTAATTTATTCTAATATATTAAATACTTTCCAGTAAATTTAATTGAAAATAAATAATTAAAGTTATAAAATTAAAAAAAAGAACAGAAATAAGAAAACAAAAGAAACTATTTTTGTATAGTAATTATGTTATTATGTTATTTACTTAACAATAAACATTTGTAATTAATTAAAAACTGCTATTTTTATATTACTAACTTTACCATATAAACGATAATAAATCAAGAATACTAATTGGCCAAATTAAATAATCTAATATATTGAATAATTATTTCTCAAAATATTGTTTAATTTTTTATATACAATTAATCCGAATCATACTGATTTATCCTTCATTTTTATTAATGCATTTTCCTCATAAGTGATGCAACAGTAAATGGCGATTATCATCCTTCAAGTGACTACTAATGGCACATCAACCCTAATTATATCTTTGCAGAAAATAATACGACGTTAGTGGTTACGAATGATTTAGTAGACATTTTGATACTCCTTAATTTTGTACCAATTAAAATATTAAAGAAATGTCGATTCAATTAACCATTCAGTCATTTCAATAGCCACTTTAATTTTAACTGCTCTTATCTCCTCCTATACCGATGGAAATGTCTTAATTTCACCACCATCTATATCAACGCGTTATTATTAGTGGTTGCGAACTACATAGTGAGTGCCTCGCGAGGGATACTGCCTCGTCGCACTAACGTCCATTGGAAACCAACGCGTGGGCTTAAGCCGTGCCATTATAGTGTCCATGCTCAAGAAATTGATTACAGATATAGTACCATTTAAACGTACCCATACATTTGTTTATTTACAACACGATGCAATTTAATTACAGAATTACAGATAAAAATGCTTG
>NW_016910162.1:2345433-2400274 GCF_001483705.2 Eufriesea mexicana
TATATATAATTTATTTAAAAAATAAACAAAAATATCTTCATATTTTTCTTTAGAAGATGTTTAAAAAAGTTATGAAAATCTATAAAAAGTTGTTTATAGTTGTTTATAGTCGGTAAATAATAAAGTTATACTTTTTTCATTAATTTTAAGTTAAATATTAAAATAGGTCTATCGATTTGCTGAGAAGATAAAAAAGTAAACCAGTCTTATCTTTTTCAAAAAACCCATGATAGAAATAATGTTCTCAATGCAGTATGGGAAAGGCTGAACAAGGATATTTGCATTCGTTTATCGTTAATCAGCCATTCGGATGATATCGTGTAAGCGTTTTAAATGGTCGATAACATAATCAGTGTAAGACACAGCACATGTTTTTTCGGTTTATCGTGCTCAAAGAAGGTGTAGAAAGCACGATAAAAATTCATTTATTCTTGGTTTTATTTTAATTTTAATGATAATATTTAAATAGGAAATTTAATACACTGAAAAAATTGCTGGATTAATTTTTAAAAATTGATTGATGAAAATTAGTTTCGAAGAACTTATTCCTCCTACGCAATTGTTTCTAAATAGATTTTAGTATCCATAAAAATGATAAAATCGAATTTTAGAATACAGCAATGTATTTTTCTTGTATAATTTCAACTACGTGATATGAAGTAATAAAATTCCTTTAAAAATTTTGCAATACACTGCAAACGGAAAATCTTTGAGCACCACTAATTTCCAAGATTACATTAAATCTTGGAATTCATAATTTAACTGCTTTGTGGAACACAGAGGATTTCGATTATGTAACATATAATATATTCTTTTCTCTTTTTTTTGTGATATAGGTCGATTTATTTCTGTATCAAGGTGTCCAAGAATTTACATTTTATCCTGTTCATGAATATTAGGTTTCCAATGAAAAGGTAAAAAAAAAATTATTTTAAAATGTGTATTTTAAAAAAAGAAGCTAATTAATTTTAGATAAATCTGCCGTATGCTTTTGTAAATTTAAATATAATTAAAGATTATATCTTATGTAATCTTTAATATATAATTTTTAATTATAAGGCTAAATATAATTGAAAATTATATTTAATACAAATGTAACGGCAGGTTAAAAAAAATAGGTTATATAAATTATTATGTTTACAATTTTGTTAATAGATGAGTTAAATATTAGTAACATTGTAATATATACAAGTACTATTTAATGGTAATAAATAGTATAGTAATATATAAAATTATAATATATATATACAAGTGTTATTTAATAGTAATATAACATGATTGTTTAATAGCAATAATATTAATTATTAATTAATAATCACTCAATCTATACTGATTAGTATAGTTAATAATTTATTATAATTTTATACTTGTATACTTTTAATTCGTAACTTTATTTACATTCTATTTCTCACTTTACAAGAGACATTGGAACATGGTTGATTGACATTGTTAGGTCACAGCTGACTACAATGGCTCGGGTTAGCTTATTTAATTTTAGAGTACCTAATTTTATTTTGTATTCTGTATTTTACGCCTCAAAGGCTATTAATGGTCTTAGTCACAAACAATCTAATAGAGTGTTAATAGCAAAATGATAATAATTTGTAACTAGACCTAATTTTAACTTATTTCTTCCAAAGTCAAAATTACATCACTGAAAAATAAAAAAAAAGAAAATGGTTAAAAAATTAAAATTGTAGATAAGATTAACAATGTGTTGTAGTTAGCACTAACATAGTGTAAAATTACCTAAAATCAAGTCAAACAATAATTATAGCTTTTCATTCTGATGCGAGAAATAGGAACTCCTAATTACTATAAATAAACTGGTTAATGAGAATCTAACGGTGTAACACTAAAACACAATTGTGAAACTTTTAAAACATAGATATACAACTGTATAGCTATCAAGTTACACGTCGTAATAAATGACTGGTAAATAAATAAAAATTTTCATGCACAAAGCCTCCATACCAAAAGTGCATAATTTATAACAAGAAATTAATGCACCCAAAAATTCCAATTTTATTAAGAAAAAAAAATTTATACAATCATTCAACATTCCAAATTAGTTTACAAAAAAAGGAGAAAAGAATCTTGCTCTTTGAAATCATAAGAAATCCCAAATGTAAAATAAAGAAAGATCTCTATGAATAAAAAATACTAAAAGTTTTTCTTGTATATTTTACTTCATTTATACTAAAACTACGTTTAATATCTATGTTTATAATAAATATTTAATTTGTTACATATGAAAATTCTAAATTTTAAAACAGAAACATTTTTCAGAATTTTGTACACCATCAATCATAAGTTATAAATTATTCATTAATACAAATGGTGGAAATCAAATTCGAATAGCTTTTTTATATAAATTTAAATTTAAATAGCATGGTGTTGCTTGTGATATTAACAGATATAGCTTTCGAATAAGCTATGATAAGTAGACATAGAGTTTACAACAGATTTGAGAATTTAGGTATGAAAATTTATCGGATGGAAATCGACTAAAAATCGACCGAAAAGATTTATCAATAACCATCAGCTAAAGACTCTTCAATTGTGTCTAATACACGTTAAAGTGTACTGTCGTGGTGTTGCATATAAATTAGATATACATTATACAACAGTTCTCGTCACCTACGAGCCACAAAGAATACTAAGAAGTTGGACAATTGGTTCTCCACGACCTAACGGATGTCTAGAAGCATGTTCTCTTCTGTTCCTTTTCTTCTTACAAGAAATAAAAAATCCATACTTACATAAGACAGTAATTCGTGATAACTATATCTTCAAAAATATTTTAAATAAAAAAAGAATTTAATAATGAACCTGCAATAAAAAAATCGTTTTTAACCTAAAAATATATAATTGTTTGCTACAAATATAAATGATCATATTTTATGATTTTATATTTAATTTGATAAATTATGTCGTTAATAAATATTATTTTCAATCGAAGAATTTATGCAAACATAACCTCACATGGCCGCCTCCAGTTCGCTAACAAAGAAATAAGTAACAAATAGGTAAGCCTCTTAAAAACCTTTAAAAAGTTTTAAACTATCCTTTATACGAAAATACATAACCTGCCAACAAACCTTTATACAGCCATTCATCAATATTCCTGGTTCTCTTACACAAAATAGAAAACAAACGTTCTGACTTTCTATAAAACCCTTGAAACTCTTACACGTACTTGCATACGAGAAATATATAACCTACAAGGTAAACTTTATACAACCAATTACGATACAATCTCCCTATTACTTACTACAGAATAACAAATCCAATATCTCCAATATCTCAATATAAAGGAATGCAAAATGCACGTTCCAATCATACTCAAAAAGAATCTGAAACACCTTAAATAATTGTGAAGTGAATTGTGAATACGATACGACGTTTCGAAAATAAGCTCTTCTTTACGACACTCGAATTCCATAACCTTTAAAACTGTTTTCACTCTCCAAGCAAGATGCAATTCCCTGGCAATCATGATCGAATCTGCCTTTTACCTGGGTGGCGGAAGCCGAGGGAACGTTTCACCGTTTCAGCGAAGAAAGTCATCGCGGTTAACTTTTCGTCACGGACGGCTGTGCTTCGCGGCATAGGGTTACGAGATGGCGTAGAGAAAAACGCGAAACAGTGGTCTGCCCGGGCGGAACGGCGGATCGTGGAATGGCAGAATCGGGAGAAACGGAGACAGAAGATATCGGCCCGGCCGTGTTCCTTCCGTCGCTCGACGCTAACGAGAATAAACTGCGGTCGCGTCGAAAATAGCCGCGCGAGAACGTAAATTTTGATCGCGCGCGCACCAGTGTCGTAAGTTGCGTCGCTAAAGCGGGAAAGTGGGTGACTTACAGCCCACTCAGGGTCAAGAGTAAACGAAGATGATACTGGGTTAGGCGAGTCCACCGTGCCTGAGCACTGTTTGACTCTTTCGCTACCACGGCCGGCCGTGGTCTCGTGCAGTGGTCATGTGTATAGCGACCCGCTGTAGTTACGGTGAGTGGAATTAAATTTGATTTGACGCGTGTTACTTTCTCCTTACATCTTTCTTTCTTGCGTTATCGTGTTTATTGCCGTCACAGTGGTTGTGATATAAAAGTATATAGATGTTATATTGGAACAAAAATATTGGTACTATATGTTACTGTTGTGTCATTACTATTATGTCATTATAATGTATATATTTTTGTTGTATATTATTGTTATGTTATTACTATTATATTTCTACTATATACAGAATGTGTATCATATATTATTGTTGTTATTGATATTATATTATTACTATTTCTGTATTAGTTATTTACATTATACGTATTACTTTGTAACATTATTTGTGAAATAGTTATATAAATTATATTTTCATTTTAAATATTGGAGAATTTAGTAGTAGGAATATTTTTTATCAAATTTATATGATACAAAATGGAGTAACAGAATGGAGTACAGAATAGTGTTTGTTAATTTACTATAATTTTGTTTTTCTCAAGTTTACAACCTACAAAATGGAGAATAGTATTTATTAATTCACTAGAATTAAGAATTCCCATTATTGATTTACTTTTTTTTATAGTATATTTTCTTATAGTACTTAATTCAGATTATTAGTACATTAATTTACTACAATAAAGGAAATCACTAATTTCTATTTCTTTCACTCAACAGTCAATTTGTCTTGGAATATATGCTTATATAGATATCCAACCTCTATATTTTTAAAAATTTCTTCAACTGATGATAATATTGTGTAACGTGACACATTTGATAGTTCCATACAATTCTTTCTAAATCTTCTAAAGAATCGAATCTTCCAAATTCGATTTCTTCATTGTTAGAGCGTTCATTGTAAATATGCCTTCACAAAAGCGATCCTGGCTTATGCGTTTATACGCGCCTATCGCTATTCACGTGAACAGCTGAGACCTGGCACATCTGCACCCTCGATAGCGATAGATGTACAATAAATCCTTGACACGGCGCACGAGCGAGTCATGAGTACAAGGGCCGCTTCCTCTTGGGCCTAGATCCTATGTTGACCTGTCCATCACACCAGGCCAACCTCTCAGCTATCAAGGTAGCCTGCATGCTCAGATTAGAACTCTATCCAACTCTGAGTTGCCTCCTTATTACTCATAAAATGATACATGGAATGTATCGATGCATAGAGACATCATCAAACAGACAATTGTATATAAAAATATTCAAATATTTGCGAACACCATTTGAATATTCCACAATCGACATTTAATTACTGAAATCTACGCAAGACATAACCTATAAAGACAACAGGTTGATCAGATAAAGGACAAATGATTAAAAACAATATTTAATGTACATATCAAAATTCACACAAGATTCGAATTTTGCGTTATTTATTCGGCAAAGTGTTGCCAACGAAGGAAAAAGGACAGCGTGACAGTTGATAGTTCAGGGTTGTTAAAAATGCAGCGATACATAAAAGAATAATGCGTCAATTGTTGAGCAAAAATTATAATTTTTAATTAAAAACCTGTGTTTTCTATCAAAATTATTTGCGTGAATTTTGAGACACCCAATATATGTATTATAAAAAACTAAGAATTTTTATATATGAGAGTAAAAAAAATATTTGACAGATCCAAACAACTCTTTGAGTATCCGTCAACATGAATACGTTGGTTACTCATAGGGAGATTAAATTGGTACATAAGAGGCACGTGAAACCCCAGTAATAAATTATTATTAATAATACAGGTATAAAATAAATAATCACACTTAGTAAGTCTCGAATACAGGGCTGTAGACAGTTTGGTATCGCTCTGTCTTGGCATTCGATGTCACTGATTTGTCCGTACCCTAACCTTATTTCGATGAACCGTGTTTCGTCGCAGCTAGGTCAATTTTCATTCGTATTCTTTTCGTCAAACAGTGACTCATCGAATGTGTACGTTAAGAGCATCTTATATCACCAATGCTTGTCTATTATTGATTCATCTCACTTATTTTCAGTGATGATTTTCACTGTTCCTACATTCAACGTTCTCCTGGATGAGTAATGTTAACCTATATAGGTAAAAGAGATCGAATAACAAGCCTGCGTCGAACGTATGAATTGATCAAAATCATTATTTATCCAGGATTATTTTTGCTCCTAGTAGTTACAGGTTGGAGGGTAGATGGCATTAGTTGCGCGGCGCAAGGACGCGGTATGGGTAGTCGTGAAGACCCATGCCTGAATGCAGCGCTAATTGATTCTCCTTGTCACATAGCAGGCGATAAGAAAATGGCACTTCCGATTGATGGTACGCAAGTGGATAAATAATTGACGAACACTGTATTTTACGGCTATTATCTGAAACTAACAGCGAGGGGAGATGTACCCTTGTATCGTCTCCCTGTCACGTTCTCTATATTTTTTTTTTTTTTCTAAAACATTTGTTTTTTTTATACTGTTCTAACTCTTCCTGCTTTTTTATTTTACTGTTTTACTATTTTTAAAAATTACTCGTTTAACCTTTCGGTAGCCGTGAAAGCACACGTGTCATAGACGTATAGGTTATGTTAGAAAGTCGTTAATTTAGGAGCGCTCATTTTGCTCGATTTCTCTGTAACTTTTTTGCAGGAGAACCTAAAAAGTAAAAACTTTTTAATTATAAAAAATAAAATAAAATTTAAATTATAAATAAAAATTATTATAGAGAAGAATATACATACAGGGTGCCCCATTTAAAAATTTCCTCTAATTATAATGACATAAGAAATATTTTCTACGCGATTTATATGGCGTCGAATATTTTCCTATAACGATCGATAACTGATTGTAATGGTCGATGATTTCATTTGTAGAAGCACAATAAATTGTACGTTTAATTTTAATTTTACGAGTTAAAGTTCACTTCTACTTGTTATGTAATAATATCAAAAACAAATCGAGTTCAATTGGTTAAAACTGGAGTTCAGTGGTACTTCGATAATAGACGCATTCTGCCTGGGTAAAGGACGCAAAATCGCACCACCATTTCCTGGAACTTCGATGCTGGCCCGATCACATGACACATCGAGTCGAATCTTTCTCTTTATTCCCTTCTAGCTTATTAGTTCTCATTCTCACTAAGCAGCAAACGAAGCAAAAATAAAATAACACGAGCAATTCTCGGAACATCTACCTCCCCTGTTAGTTGTCGTGACGCGTCTCGGCATGCGTTTACTATAGGGGCGTCACTGTATCTCCTTAATTAATGGGGTTTGGCTTAAGTAGTTTCAACCATTTTTTTTTATTTTTGTTTAAATAAAACTTGGTTATTTAAGACACCATTTAAGTGGAACAAACTTATGGTTCGTAGAGAAAGTGGAAATGGTTGTTACATTTTTTAATGGATAATTATTGGATTAGGTTAGGTTAGGTTAGAAGGTTTAGAAGCTTTTTGAGATAACAAAAAAAAAAACATTTTTAATTTTAATTGAAAAATATCGATATCATTGTAAATTTTTGCCTTTTGGGTTAATTAACTGGAATAGTTTACCTCACCTTGGGGTTAGGTTAGGTTGTTTACACAATAATGTTATTTCTCCAGCAATATAAATAGCAAAATTTGTATTCACGTTTTTGGAAGCTAAACGAGTGCTTCCAGGAAAAATTTATTTCTATAAGTACTATCATGCGAGTTTGTAACCTTGATAAAAATTCTGCTTGTTTTAGGATTTCTAAAATAGAACTCCTCTCTGTCTCTTCTCTTTCAGTATACTTTTGCCTGTAATTAGTCTATCACTATTCCCAATTTATAAGCTAACCTAAACTAACCCCTATTTATTGCAAAGAATAAAAACTGGTTTATAGAAAGAGACTGAGATAAAATATTTATAAGCATGCACAAAAAAATTATTTCTAAAATTATATACATATTTTAGGTTATGTTAGCACTCCAGAAATTTAATAACTCCATCTATTGTATATCAATAATTTATATACGTAACATATATACTTTTTTACTGTTTAATAATAATGGTCTATTTGCAAATAAATATTGCAATATTAATCAAAATTCAATATTCTTAACAATATTATATTTTTAACGTTTATCTTGCAGTGTAAGGAAGATAAAAAATATAATTGTAGTATGCAATTACTTTTTGTTGCGTTAACCATCTAAATTGAACTTTCATTCAGGTTACTTCCACCTTCTGTAATGTCTCTTTGACGAAAATGGTTAAAAGGAAAAGATTCGTATCAACAGACTACGCAGTGAGATCATCTCTCTTATTGTCGTTTTTTATGGTAGACAGGCATAATATACGCATACGTTGAAGGTGACCATTTAATGTTTGCTTAACGATGAAGACTCCTTATTGGCGTACTGGTGTTGCTTGATTTAGAGGTTTAATTAAATTGAACTTCTACTTAAGGTATTGACATTCGACATTGAAATTAAATATTTTTTTTTGCAACTCCAGCAGTGAAATTTAACGAATGAAATTGAATAATAAAAAAAATTAGTATCTCATATTTCTGAATAGTTTTCTTTTTAATATTTAGAATATTTAAATTATTCTATTCTACTTTACACTATTAGAATAGTTAAATATTTACATATTCGAGAGTATTACATTTTTTTTTTAATATTCTTTTTCATTTCAGAGATTATGCTTTTTTAAATTAGATTTTAGATTTCAGATATAGTGTTATAATACATTTTATATCTAGAAATTAGGAAATCTTTAAATATTCATACTTCAGAAAATCAAATATTTTAACTTTAATTCCAAAAATCATTTTTGCTTTGAATTACATCGTGCCAACTTAAATTCAAAAAAAAAAAAAATTTTTTAAATCGTATGTAATGTGAGTTAACTTAATTTAATAATTTTACTAATTAAAAAATTTAATTATATATACCTATATTATATACAAAAAAATATTAAAATACACTTCGCTAAATTTTGACTTAGGAATAAAAATAATTTAATTCAATATTTGGATAGAAAAATAACACACCTCTTCCAAAAAAAAAATGTTCTCCTTTAGCTGCATTTATCTCCCAATTTAAATTCAAAAATTGTGAAAAAGTAACCACCATGCATATTCCAACATAAATATCTCATATTTCCTTGTATCTTGACGTATGAAAATAAAACATATTTGTATTGTGTTGAGTCCCAAAAAGTTCTTTCACGTTTAGCGACGACTTTTCAGTTTCGTGCTAAAAAGAATTATTCAAAAAATATAGCCACTTCGCTGGGTGCGCGCGGTGTAAGGGAAGTCCTTCGAGTCGTTAAAGACTAGCAGGAGAGAACGAAGTGACCCGGAAGCTGGTGGC
Organism: Eufriesea mexicana; assembly: GCF_001483705.2. NCBI lineage: Eukaryota > Metazoa > Arthropoda > Insecta > Hymenoptera > Apidae > Eufriesea > Eufriesea mexicana. Next base: position 2,354,736 of record NW_016910162.1, read on the forward strand.
GCATCAAAGCAGACGGAAGTGGTTGAGTATAATTTGCAAGAAAGCACCAAGTCGAATTGCACCGTAAAAGTAACTTGCAGCAGTATCTGCAGTATCAGCAGGTGCTGCCGGTATCGACTTTCGACCGAAGCAAAAGTAACACACGCGGTAGATTCTAGAAGATTTTACCTCGACGCTTCACAGCTGAGCAGTGGAAAACCAATTTTCAGTATTCGAGAAAATTGCACTTATTTTTGTACGGTTATGTTGTTTTGAAACAACTGGAAGAATATACGTTTGAGACTAGAATGTAAGTTTAATTTTTACTTATATTAAATATAGATTCAATATTTATTTATATTAAATATAGATTCAATATTTATTTATATTAAATATAAGTTTAATATTTATTTATATTAAATACAAGTTTCATGTTTACTTATATTGAATATGAAACAATAAATATTGTACATAATAATAAATATAAATAAATAATTGTTATATTCGGAGTGTAATTTATAAAATTACTATTTTTAATATATTTAGACTAATATATTTTATAATTTATGATACTTTTTTCAATTATTGTTAAATTATTAGCATTGCATATTATTGAAGAGAAGCTTACACGTTTCATTCATTTTTAATCATAGAACTGTTTTGAATATTTAAACTGTTATCTGAACTATTCAGATAAGTTATAGTAATATTAATATATTAAATATATATATTAAAATTATGTTAATATATTAATATATTAAAATTGTTAAGTATTATATACGTATCTTTAACAATAAATATGAAACTGTCTTGTTATTTACAAATTTTCAGGTTTTTCAATTTGTAAAGTATGGATAAAATAGAAATGATACTTTTTTAAATATTTTAATACATTCTGAATAAGTTTAATAGTCAAAAAAGAAAACGATAATTATTTCTTTCAATTATTAATTTATACATGTTAATATATGTTAATACTAACATGTTAAAAATTCATTATAAATATAAATAAAAATTCAGAACTTGTATTAAAAAGAAATTAATAACTTCGTTACTTATATATTTCACATATCATTAATTAATTTTATTTTAAAAATTCACTAAGTGAAAATTCAAACGAAAGTTAACTCGATACTGCTTCGTCATATTTTCTAGGTATATTCAAGTAACATTTCTATAGAAGATAAGGAAATAAAGAGATTTAGTAAAAGCATTCGTGACTTTCAGATTACACTAAATAGCACTGTGTCATTCTTGATTCATCGACTACAATAAGCGAACGTCGTGAGTACATCATTTATCGTCATGATAGCAATATTGTAGTCATACAACTTTGATTTAATCTCCCAAGATCTAAAATATTTATAAATCTGTATTTTTATAGATGAACTGATTCAAATACAAATCAAATTAAAGATTTAATCTCTATCCTTATATTTATAGTAACATCTGAGACCTACCTCAGGAAATAATTTAACATTTGAAAACAATTTATAAAAATTCAAATAAAATACTACATATGTTTTATTTGAATTTCTTTCCAAAATATAATAATATTCTGCGTTTTTCCATTTGATATTCGATTATGTTCACAAGGAAATCCTCAAAAGGACTACCTACCTTGAATTTCAAGCCACGTCTATAAATGTTTTGTCATTGATCTGATAATTCTTCTGCTATTCTTTAGTATTACTTAAAAAGTTGTTGAAAAATTTAGTCAACTATTCCTCAGATTATTCGCCAGTTAAAAAATTAAAATTTTTTCCATGAAAAGGATGAATGCATCAAAACCAATATTAGTAAATAAGGATGGAAGTACCATTACAGTCCATTTAGATTCAAGCACTGCTAGTACATGATGTAGTATGTATGTTACCTAACTGGTTTCCTAAATTAGGCTCAATATGTCAAAGAGCAGCTAGCATTATTGTTTACTGTTACTCTGTTTCTATTTATGGGATATGTAAATGCAATAAATGACCCAAGTACAGTGAGAAAAACGAGACAAAAGAATGATGAAGGAAGTAAGCTATTGAAAGAAACTACTGACATCTAAACAGAACTGTAAAAATTGACACACTCAGCTCTTTAAATAAACTGTATAATACACTGTTACTAGTTAACAAGAGAAGAAAATTAAAGTATATTATACAGCTTTTTGTTAAAATGTAACAAGTGAAGATGAGAAAGATTGTATACAATATTTTTATTTTGATATTTTGAAATGACATCTGAACAGAACTGTTCAAAAATTGGCACACTCAACTCTTTAAATAATTAGCTTTTAATTAATTAGCTCAGTTTTTAATAATCAACAACAGAAGAAGATCAAAGTGTATTATACAGTTTATTTAAAGAGCTGAGTGTGTCAATCTTTACAATTCTGTTCAGATGTCATTTCAAAATATATAATATATTATTGTATATTTATAATATTATAAAATAAAAATATTAATATAATATTGTAAAATAAAAATATTGTCAAATCATCTAAAACAATGTAAAACATAAAGTTTCTCATATACTGCAACTGGCTAATGCATACAATCCTTCTCATGTTCACTTGTTAAATTTGCCAAAAATGAAAAGAAATTGTTAAATAAATGGACTAGTTGTGGAGACTGCTGCACAACTTGCTCATTCCTCGGATTCAGATTAATTGAATTTTTGCTCGAGGGACACTTGAAATCCGTTGTATACGCAACGTCTATTGAAGTCGTTGAAGTACTGCAGTACAGAATTGAACAAGGTGTTCAACGGCTACGTGCAACACTGGCAAGTATCGAAAGAGTAACCAGATCAATGACAAGGCGTCCATAGGCAAGGCTTCAAATGCTAGGTAGCCACTTTGGGCATCTCCTGTGACGGTAATCAAATACCAAATGACAGAAAGCCACTGTATATGATGTTAAATAGAATATGTAGGAACTTCTTTCATATTTCTCAAATCCTTCATCTCACATAGGTCTCACACGTTGTAGGGTAGTCTTAACACTCTTTAATACTTCCCTGCAAACCAATAATATTCTGTTACTCCCACCACTTCAAAATTTCAATATTCTTTTATTACCATAAAATTGAAAAAGAAAACCAAAATTTTTATTTATTATAATGAAATGATGCTTCTTTCATATATCCAAAGAAAAATAAGGAACCTTCACAGGAGCTTCTCCTACAAGCAGGAAGCAATTATTATACATAAAATTAGGGTGTTAATGTAGAAGTTTATTAAACAATTTTTTCAAAATTACCTTATGGGTGACATATATCTCTGAGCAATGTACGGTTGTATTTTTCTTCAGGAAAGACGTATTTGGGACATCGAAGCTTTTACGATATTACATAGGAGCGATAAAGTCATTCAAATAAGCGATCCCCTAATTACTTCAAGCACCGTTCTTGCCTCCATTGTTGTCATTATGGGGAATACTTATTCTATCAGCATTATTGCTATGTTCCATAAATAAATCGTGTCATAAAATTAATTCGTTATTCTTGACTCAAATAAAACGTATATACAAGGTGTTCCCAAAAAAAGATGACCAGTTCCACGCTTCTGCAGATTTTTATGGCTCCTCATTCACGCCACGTGGTTCGCATAAGGCCCACGTTATCAAAACTAACAATTTTTTCTGCATCATGTGTCGTGTAATATTTACAAGGCTATAAAAGTCGTTGCTGTTCAGAAAAATATACCGGGTGTCCCATTTTATTACATATATAATTTCTTAAATTTTCGAAATTTTTGAAAATTAAATTACAATGTAGAAACAAAATTAAATCTATTTCTATTTCGAAAATTAAATTGGAAAACGATCCTTGGGGAAATTACAGGAGGAAATGGGGAAATACAAATAATGTGGATGTGAACCATCTTAGCGGGAAATTTAATTAATCTCCGATCTAATTAATATAATTAACCCCATTTCATCCCATTTTTAATCTCATTGGAAATTGCTTTGAAAACAACTTAAAAATATGAACGACTTACGTCGATAAGTTTAATATTAATAAATATTTAAATTACAAAAAAGTAATTTTTATTAATTTTTCGTTCTGCTATTTTTTAGGGTATAGTGTTGATGAACTTCTAGTTTGGTTTACTTAGGTTTAGTATCAAAGTCATTCGGGTTTCTTAAATGATTGGACAGTATGAGATGGGTTCAATGACTCCATACATACTCTGTACGATTTTAGTAAAAAATACAAGAGTGAAAGGCGTCTGTACTTGACCATTCCTCTTCGTCTCTTAATTCCACAAAGGAAAATTTTACCATTCAATGTAACCTCTCAAATACATTTATCAATGTTATCTGGGTTTTAAAAAATTTTTTAAATTTAAATTTAATATTTAAAAAATTGTTTGATATATATATATATATATATATTAGTAATTAAAATATTTTTCTCAAATGAGAAGTTAAATGTGAGGTGTATTAATAAATTATTATAATAATTATTAATTTAAATAATTAATGGGTAATATTAATAAATTCTGTGATTTAAGATATTTAAATAATTAAAATAATTATTAATTAATATTGATTGTTTAAATAATCCTATATAAATAAATGTTTCTTACGAACACAGAGTATGTATATTTAATTAGATAGTTAATTTAACAAATTTTTATAATGTTATTAGTAAGAGACATATTTATTGTAATATATCTGTATTACTACTTTTATTTATAGCGGTGACGGTAGTCCAAGATTCCTCTTGATTTTCCATTCTGTCTGTGTAAACCAACATTAAGTAAAAATTGCATATTTTTATATTTACATCACTAAAAATTTATTTTATTTATTTATTGTAATATTACTGCTTTTATATAAATCAATTTATTCATTTCAGATAAAAATAAAAGCAAGTATAATTTTATCTACCTCAAAATAAAAATTTATTATAAACAATTAATATTTATATGCACAATATTAATGCATATATCAAATTCTTAAATAATATTTACTCGATGAAATACAAATTCTTAATATTACAGTCCTACCTCTATCTTAGAGAGGCCTTGTTCTCTAAGGACACCCTGTATATGCATATACATGTGAAATAATTTATTTATAACCTCCCGATTCATTGTTCTCCGATTTAAATATATATTTAAAGAAATTAATTTTAATTGGGCTCGGAGCTGCATTACATAAATATGTAATTGTATTATTTTACATAATGCATCATTATAATTTCCGTTAAATAGTTTATCGAACGAGCATTCCACGCTATCGACTTTAAAATCAACGGCAGCTCAACCAGTGTTCTTTTGTGAAAAGAAACTTCAGTTTAGTAATTCCATGCATAAATTCCACTTCCGACCGCGCGGCACACTTTCCGCGCCAAGTTTCCTATCTACATGTATTACAAAATACGCCCACGTTTCGATAATATGTAAAAGAGAGGTGTTGCAATGATAACATTCACCTTATCAATGCTTATTGATTGTAATTAAACCCCATATACACTAATCTAAATACAATGCAACTACACTCAACGACCCAGTTTCCATTGCTGACAAAATTATACTATAGTGTAATAGTTTCTATGAAATTTGTAAAAATATTCTAAACACTCTAAACAATATAAGAGACAATACAAATTTTCATTATGGTTATTTAATTATAAAACGATTTTATAATTAAATTATAGTTAAATAATTTTATTATTTTATAATTATATTATGGAATTATTTCATATAACTAATTATTTTATATAAGTAATTTTATTTTATTTATTACTTATATAAATTATTTTATATAAACGGTTAAATAATTGAATAAATATGATCGGAGAATATTTATATGATAATTTATGATATTTTATGGTATAATTTTTAATACGCGGTGAAGCTCGGAAGTAAACAAACATGGACGTCAGTTGAAAGAATATGGTTCGTCGATAACGTCTGTGCGTGAGACTATATGGGCGCTTCGATTCGAGCAGCCATCGGTGAAAATTTTCACGACCTCGGATAACTTAGAAACGGGTCCCGGCTCGAGCCGATGCACGTAGTACTTCTGCTAAGCAGTGCAACCAGCAAGAATTACGGTGGCTGTTAAATTACGAAAGCCTCATGCAATAGCATTCTTTACAGATAATTATGTTGGCATGTTACGATTTGTTATTACAAAGGATTGATTATTCGCATCCATGTGAATCGCGTGCGATGAATTCTTTCGAGATATTTCTATTTTACAATTGGTAGCGCGCCTTTATTATCCCGTTAATTAATCTGATTCAAAATCCGTCATAACGCTAGGTTAAAGATACATGTAATACCGTGAAAATAGCCTATCATCGATCGCTAGACTATGTACGTGTCGGATGAGGAAATGCATAAACATTCCCGACAATTCGAACTATCCCATGCGTGCGCGATTAAAAATTCCTTGTAAATTACTATTTTCCCCTAGCCTTACGCAGACGAAATACAGCAATGACGGCATGCCTTGATATGTTACCCGAAGTGGAAATCGTAAATCAACCACAAGCAATATTTACATCATCGATACGTGGAAACTGACAGAGATGCTGACCAGGGAGCATGGTAAAAGTTGCGTGTACTATCGAAGACGTTCGTAAGAGGTTAATGCAATGCGTGTTGCATCAAAAAATCGTTACACCAATCGTGTTCGTAGATATCATAGGTAAGACATACCCATGAAGCAATTGTGAAACGCCCACGCACTGGAACACGCGCTCGACCACTGATCAAAATCTCGGTAAGCTTACATTACAAAGATGCAAAGTGATGAACGAGAAAATGTTTGATTCAAGAAACATGTAAATGCATTACCTCTTCGAGGGATGTAATTGTCTGTCTGCATTGTGGCATTCGCGAGACGAAGGTGGACGTAGTAGGCGAATTATAATCCTCCCTCGTCTCCTCGACGAACTCGCTTACGGCGATTAGGCCCGGCATTTTTTCCCTCTTTCCACCTATATTGGCCGGAATGATGGGGAGCCCCCTAAATTTTTCACCGGTCTAGCACTTGGTGCCGTTACACTCACTTCACTCTAACACCACTCACTTCACCGTTTCTCCCGTGCGCACCATAAATTCCGCGGGAGGGCTGTCACCTTCTGTCTCCTCCCAATGCCGTTTCCCGTGACGCACGGTAAACGTCGTCCCGGTGCGACGAACGGACCCAGAGAGGAGCGCCGGCGGGAGGGGAGAAGGACACAAAGAGAAGAAGGAGAGGGAAGGGGGTTGGAAAGAGGAAGAGAGAGAAAGAAACTTTAAGCACACGGTCTGTCTTCTCTACCAGCGAGAGACACTTGCGCGACACGATTATTTCTTTAACATTTTGGTTGCTCTGAGTTTCCCGCACTGACCGCGAGGAAACATATTTCGCACCTTTTCTCTTTTCGCGCGACTCACGCTGCATACACACTTTTACGCGCGTACGCGGCTGCGTCCCAGAAAAATCTCTTTACACCTACTCGCCACTCAATCTAAAATCAGCCTGATCGGTGCCGAAACGTTTTCGTCCACGGTCAAAGTTTTACTGAGGCGGCGCTGCATACGCCCATACCTTCACCATTAAATTTATAGTTAGAAAGAGAGCCGTTCACGTCTAGTTTTCATAGTGCTGCCATCTGATGGCTTTATTACAATCTTCGTCAAATTAATTCAATTTACTTTAAACTTACATTTATTATTTATAGATATAACAAAGATGTGTTGTATTAAGTATATAACATAATATAATTATGTGTTAACATTATTATATAGTCAACTATTTTGAACTAATTTTGATAAATTTGTAGAAAAGTTAAAATATATTAAGCTTTTTACATTATAAAAGGAATTAAAACACTTATAATCTGTAAATCAAAGTATCTATCACAAGAAGTTTCCATTACTATAATTATCTCTATCTTATAAACAGAAATTTTTTGTTATAGGTCACAGAGATAAATTACAAATCCAATAAGAAATATTTAAATGTTAGTTAATCAAATATCAAGTAAATATCAAATACTATTGTAGTTATAAATTTCTGTTCAAACCTATCTGTTAATAATATTTATATATCATTTGTTACATACATTATTCTGCTATGTGTTATGCTATTGAATTATATTCAATCAAATTTCCAAATTTAATTTAAAATAGAATAAATAAGGTCTGGATATAAACAGAGCTATCAATGTATGGATTTTTCACTTTTATTACAGAAACAGAGAAATTAAAGGACAAGAGTCTCTTGCAGTTTAAGTTGTTTTTTGCTTTTTGCTTTGACTTGTGCAGCAATACGATCTAAATCTCTACGACCTTGGCTGGTAAGTTTACGTCCTCCAAGTGGAGCTTTTTCAATGAGTTTAAGTTGCTCCAAGCTTTGAAGAGCTTTACGAGCAACACCACCTGCAGATCGGCAGAAGTGACTGGGATGGGTTCCGTTACGTTTACGTCCTCCAAAGATTTTTGTCACAGCTCCTACACCAATTGGACTACGAATATAAATATGTCGAACCAAAGCAGCACATCTTATGTAGTACCAATCTGGGTCGTATGGAGCAAGTTCCTTGAAACGTGCAGATTTTACAATATCTACCCATTCTGGAACTCGCATTTTACCAGTCCTAAAATTTTCAATAAAATAAGTAGTTACAATACATAATGAAATTATAAATACGTATGTTTTACAATTTGAAATATAGATAACCTATAACCGTAATATTTTTAAACAATAATACCCTTTTTGAGGTTAGTTACATGCATATAAATAAAATAATTACTCACTTTTTTAAGAAGGCAGCAAAAGCCTTCACAAATTTGTGTTGATCAACATCTTTAAGCGTTACAGAAGGCATCTAAAATAAATGTCAAATATAATAATAATTAACATTATAAATGTTATACATTTATTTTACACGTGTATTAGAACAACAAATATTGTAACCCTAAATTTAATCTGTCACACATTTACGTATATATAAAATAGCCGCATAAGTTACATTAAATATTTTGCATTACAAGTTATACTACCTTTTTTCTACTATAGCATGCCAAATTACAGAAAACTACTAAAAGTACACACCTTCGTTCGAAAGCTAACCGGAAAGAGAGCAGTAAAGATGGTGCTAAAAGCAAGCTAACGGCAAAATGGACGTTACTAACAGGAAACGACCAAGAAATTTTAGTTTATAGAAGTGTATATTAATATCCTAAAATTTTCTTGTATTTTTTATTTCGTTAATAAATACGTATTTATAATCAAAGAATGTAATTTAGATTTTGACTCGAGGTTTATAAAACTTTATTTTGCTATTTTCAATACATGAAAAATTATGATTAAATATATTTTTACATGTAAATGCTGCATTATATTTCTACCATACGAGCTTTATAATCTTATATATCAACAAATTAACTTCATATCCGATAAAGATAACGCAATCAGATAAATGATTCAAACTATTACAGTTACGTCATTTTGATTTTGTCAAACCCCAGTGCTGCCGGTTGTGTCAGTGAGAATACATTGTTCCAATAATATAAAAAGTATATGTTCTTGAAATGTTTAAAAATTTGTGTCAGAGATTTATAAAAGTTACATTTTGTAAACATAATTTAATTATCATGAATTTCAACAATAAATCTGCAGCATTAACGGAGCCAATTCCCTTTTCGAAAGATTTTCTGTTTCGTCAAGTAAGTCAATAATTGCGCATGTTGCATTTCGTAGCTATATACATATATATTTCTCCGCCTATTTCACTGCTGCGGTTGTAGCGACATCTAGCGATTTATTACGTACTAATAATTTCAAACAATCAATTTACATTTTAAGCATTTCGTATATTTTGAATATCAATCTTTTATTACGTGAATTTCTGATTTCTGTAAATTATGTAATGTAAATATATTAATACACATTTTTACTTTAATGTTTTATAAATTACACGAAGATACCTACCGTAATATTTTCTAACAAGAATATTATTAACATTAGTTTGCTAATAACTTTGCACTCGTTCCCATTTATAAGAATTGATAACTAATAATTTCAAGTATTTGAAAACATATAGCATTTTAATTATTACTTGCAAACTATATACAAAATTTATAAAATTATCTTTTACTCGTAACATAACCTATCAAACTACAAAAACATTTAAGGAATATCTAAATAATTTATTTAAAAATTTTATAATATAAAGTTTTTGAAACTATTAATTAATTTTGTTTTAAATTAATATTAATTTTCACTTTCATTAAATATAAACTATTAAATATAATTGAACGAAAAGTTATATAAAAATTCTCGAATAATTATTCTAGTTTCTTCAAAATATTAATTTTTCTTTTTTCATTAGAAAATAGAGAAAAATAAAATACTAAGAGCGATTATACAAACTAATATTTTTCAATATCATCACAGAAGCTTTTTATAAATATACAGTAATAAAGAAATTAATTAATTCTTTATAGAATTAGTAATAAAAGTCAAGTTAAAGATTTAAACAAATTTTGAGGTTAGTTTCAGCATATAATGAAAATGTTCCGATGTTTTTAAAAATTAAAAACGATTGTTAAGTAGATAAAAAATGATAATAGATACCCTCAAAGGAGTTAGGAAGTTACAGCACTTGAATGAAGGGAACGGTAGAGAGTATTTAATTAAACTGCAACTGCATAGCAATTTGTCAAGTACATTAGGGTTTACAGAATTTAAAGTTGTTCTAGAACTTGTCGGCCACTCCAACAATTAATACTGCATTAATATTTCATTGTGCGAATCGGAAAACTAACATTTTGGGCCACTTGATTAGCGTAGTATGTCATGAAGTATATTTCTACCCATAATTCATTCAATTTTCACTATATTCATTAATATCAATTAAATAAAAATAATTCTAATTACTAGCTATAAATATTATACGAACTATGAATCACGCATTTAATTCATAACGTCTGTATATATTATAAATATTATAAATTAAGTAATGATAAATAAATATGAATGCAATATATATATATATATATATTTATTTTAATAATTTCAGTCGTCCATGAAGTTATTATAAATTAGAATTTTTCGCAAATTTCACTGTTTTTCATGTCAATGTTCAGAAATCCGTTGAAACGAATTTTTAAGATCTCTTTTTAATTTTAATTGAAATTCTCAGATGTTCGACCCCGTGTCCAGCACGTACACTTATCTGCTGGCCGACATCAACGATAAGACTGCGATCTTAATTGATCCGGTGATTGAATGGGCGGAACGAGATAAAACCATTATTCAGGAATTGGGATTAACGTTAAAGTATGCTAGTAAGTTGAGAGTATAATCACGTTCGCTGAAATCATCCTCCATTCGCTGTTGCTCGAAATCGTGGCGGGACCGGAAATGGGATGACCTTTTTTCTCGCAGAAAATAAAACGGAACCATGGAACATGTTTTTCCGCATGAAAAATTTCATTCTCGAAAAACGACTTTGAAAATTATTCGAGGGTGAATATACATACTTTCAGTTAGAATATAATTCCACTCTCTCTGTCATAAACCGTTCTTTCGGTGAAATGCATATTAAAAATCCTTTCCTATTCTAGTGGATAATAATGGTCGAAATGGTCCAAAAGACTGCTAAACAGGACCACGTTAACAGGCAGATCGTACATTTTTAATTTCAATGCATATGATATATGGGAGAACGAGATACATGGTATTTCCAAACTAATTGAATTCGACGTACTGCCAGTATACTGTGATACGCTCTTTTGAATTGTATCGACGTGCAAATTTACATCCGTTGTTTGCGAATACGTATATATCAATATTCGAGAATCATAATGAAATTTAATCAGCCGAAGATGAAAGCTCGTTAATTGATTTTTCATCAAGTTTAAAGGTTTATACAACGTGCAATGTATTATTGTTTTATGGAGATAGTGAATGCAATATAAGATATTATATTATATTACAGTATTATGATTATATGATATAATAATATTATACTTGTACAATATTATGGTATTATAATTACATAATATTACAGTATTGCATTTATACTATATTGTAATTATGTAATGCTACAGTATTATAATTATGTAGCATTACAATGTTGTATTTATACAATGTTACAATAGTATAGTTATTGCAGTATCATTATTATATAATACAACAATATTGTAATCATATAACATTGCAATATTGCAATAGTATAATTACTTAATATTGCAGTATCATAATTATATAATGCTACAAACTTATAATTACTTAATATTACAATATTATAGTTATATAATAATATAGTATTATAATTATGTAATACTACAATATTATAATAGTATTATTATTTACTATCATAGTACATACAATACTACAATATTGCAGTATCATTATTATATAATACAACAATATTGTAATCATATAACACTGCAATATTACAATGGTATAATTATTTAATATTGCAGTATCATAATTATATAATGCTACAAACTTATAATTACTTAATATTACAATATTATAGTTATATAATATTATAGTATCATAATTATGTAATACTACAATATTATAATAGTATTATTATTTACTACCATAGTACATACAATACTACAATAATATTAAAGTGACACGATACTGCAATAACACAATCATACGATATTATAAAATATATAATACATTATTATTTTATAGATATAACTATGATCTCTTTCAATAAGATTAATATCGTCCCTAATTGTCCTTAACAACCACGAATTTCAATTTCTCTTATGGAAAAGCGAGGCACATCGAATCTCGTTTGTACGCGAAGGCTTTAAGTGCATTATTCGGCTGATTTGTTTCGAGTACAACAAAGGAGCAACCAAATTAACCATCGATTGTTCCAATCTGATTACATTCCACCGGAGAAATGCGCGACAGTTGAAGATCGTGCACGTTGAAATGAAGACTTCAACGATTCAATCTCCCGCGTTGATATATCTGCTGTACAATAGGTCAAAAACGTTCTCGTTGGTTGAAACTTCTTAACTGGAGTCTATTGAGCGCGAACACAGCAGCTGGTAATTCAATAATTTAATGAAGTGCAAGTATTATTAAGGAAACCGTGCGCTTAATTGTTCAAATTGCCACTCGAAGTCTTCCGTTCAAATTAAAAGGGAGCCTCTAGAAAAAATTTAATTATATGACCATCGGCTTATTGAAAAAGTCAAAGAACAGTCGTATGTACATACATACAGGGTGGTCCACGCGACTTGCACACTTCGAGTAACTACCAACACAGGTATTGCACGACAAAAATTTCTATACGAAATTCACGAGGTGTGGAGGAAAAAATTATATAATCCAAGCTTTCTGGAGATCTTAACATCTTTTTCAAATTTATTTATTATATATCTCAAATTTATTAATAGCTTTGCCTAAAAGCAATATTGGTATTTTTAGTAAAAATAGTAATAATTTAGAAAAAATAAAATATTACTGCCTTTTCATAAATGCAGGTGTTCTGCAGATTTTAATATCAGTTTTGCTATTTTAAATCAAATATTGTCAGTTTGATTTTAAAGTAATATCGATGTTTTTAGCAAAAATAGTAAAAGAAATTTATTGAATGATACGTAAATCACAGTAATCCAAATTTTTCATGAATTTTTGTGATCTGTATTCGAATTTGGTTGTAGAAATTTTCTCATTTATAATTATATAATTTAAATTGTGCTAATTTTTATTGCTTACTTGTAATAATTAACAGTGTAAAATTTATTCTGTACGATATCCACTTGCAGATTTGTTATTGTTATTAAATATTAAACATTAAATATTAAAATAAATAATCAAGAAACGAGTAAATTAAATAAAAAATGAATAAATCTGTAAAATTCCTGCACATATGAAAAAAACTATATACTATATAGTCTCTCCAAATATATACTCCAAAATAAAAAAAATATGCACTCTAATTCGTACTGTAACATGAGAAAAAGAAATGTTCATACAGTATTATATCGACAAATTATTCCACGTTTCGTGAACCACCCTGTAGACTGTATTTATACGAAATCGAAATGCAATTCAAAGTGAATTGAAATTGAACTCTCGTCGTGCTGCAGGTTCTTCGTTATCATTTCCCTCGATTCTGTCTTCTTCTCATTTTCAAAGTTAATCGAGAAACTTGATAATTAAAATGGAGCTCTCCGCCGTTTATGTTTATCATTAGCTCTTACTAAAATTAATGAAAAACGTCTGGGAGCTCCGCACGAGAGGTAGCCAGCTCCGTACTTGCGAAGTTTTAATATTAAAATGAATTTCGAGGAGGACGGATGAAAGGCGTTCGTGCACGCGATGACCGATAACCGTTCTGGTAAACGCCTTTTGCAGTAAATACGCATATGCACGCTGATCATATCACCGGAACAGGAAGGCTGAAGTGCTTGTTACCTGGTTGCCAGTCAATGATATCACGTAGCAGCGGCGCTAAGGCTGATATACTCTTGAATCCGGATGACCAAATATGCTTCGGCAGGCACAATTTACGGGTGCTGCCTACTCCCGGACATACTGAAGGTCAGACATCTTTTTCGTGCCATTAAAAGTACCCGTGATTGAAAATATACACCATTGTTCGTATGCATATACGTATGTGGACGTATGTGAACCTTAATTACTTTCTGCAACCGATATGTGAATGTTACTAGAATACTCAGTATAACTAGGATAGTTGGTACCAAGCTGGTGACTAAAGCTAGTGATTTCTAGTACTAAGCTAGTGACTAAAAAGAGTATTGCAAATTAAAGCTAGTGATTAAAAATAGCATTTGAAAATTAAAGCTAGTGATAGCTAGGACCAAGCTAGTGATAGCTAGTACCAAGCTAGTGATTAAAAACAGTATCGCAAATTTTTGTCATTTATTTAGAGATTTTATGTATTAATATGTCGAAATTAAATTTGTCATTTTGTCAATTTTAATATAGCGACATAGCGATTCAATTATGGTAGTGTCCTTGGTGTTCTAGAAGAACTATTCTTATCTCGTTTATGAGCTAAAGGGACTAAGGAACTTCTTAAACAGGAAATTATTGTACTGTAACGTTTGACATTTGTAGATGCTAATTTTGTCATTGTATGTTATTTTTTTAAAATTCATTTTATTATACTGTGATATTTTATCATGCATAGCTATAATAATTATTATGAGTCTCCAGTTGCAGTTTTCTTCATTTAGTTGAATTACACTCCATCAAAAATAAGCAACTGGACAAATTTAGATGAAAGATCAAAAATCAATCAAATTTCGTTATAAATTAAATCTCTCAATTTGCAATTCATTTCATTTATTTGTAGATAGATATCCTGTAAATCACTTGCTTTATTAAATTGTATACATTTGTGTAAAGATATTTGCAAAGGATACTGTATATTTTTACGTTATTTTTAGCCAGGTGTATCGATGTAGAAATAGCAGACTCTGAAATAAGTATGAAAAGGTGATTTATGCAGTAAACCAAGGTATCGCATATTCTTGCATGTCATGTTAAATTATTATGTCTTGCGCAATTATAGAGGGTGTGGCGGTCAAGATAGCATAATCCCCAGTGAGATGATTCTTTTCATAAAAACAGATCAAAGGTAGAATTTTATTTACCTTTCTTCTAGATTAAACTTATAGTAAATTACTATTAATTCGATCACTTTTCTAAATAAAAATCTGTCGATTGCAGCTTTATATATTCACGTTTCGCAACAGAATTTCCTCTTTATAAAACATAACTAAACATGTGAAATATTTCATTCCAAATTCCACATTTTCCATTCTTATTTCAAGTACATTTCAAGTTCAACTACATTTCATTTAAAACGCAATTAAAGAGTAATTTTTAAAGTTTCACATGGCCAATAAATTGTCTTTTTAAATCCATCATTATCATTTATCTTTGCAAATAATCATCCCATTTTTTACCCTATCCTTCGTGTCATTTCTGTCACTATCTTTTCTCATATCTTCAACACATCCATCCAATTTTTACTATCTTACTCTTAACCCCTTGCACTACAACGAGGAGTCTAACACGTTACTAGTTCTTTACGATTACACTCTCATAATTATTATATCTCACACGTGAAACGTTTCACTATGTCCAAAATTGCAATAATTTCTAAACTTTTAAAAGTACATAGTGGCTATTACGATTAATTAAAATAGCTACATTTAAACATATTTCTCAATAAAATCGTACTGCAAGGGGTTAAAATCCCAAGTTCCTAGCGAATTTATCAAACGAATTTGTTTTGCAGTACACCACCACGTTGCCACGCTGTTAATCGATAAATTCATATTTTAATAGGTTGCGTTACTTATGTCTGCGACGAACAGGGTGCCGCATTCACAGGCGACACTCTTTTAATCCGCGGATGCGGACGAACGGATTTCCAGGTTCGTAGTAAATGATACGCTGAAAGGGGCAGCCCCTGAATCACGTAAAATTGTCCTTTCGCGTTATATATAATTATCGGACGTTTATTTATAGCCACGACGTTTGACGCAATCACGAAGAGCGTCAAAAAGGTTCTAAATATCGCGTTTTACGCGGCAGTTAATTTGTTAACCGCAAGGGATAACACGGGGCGCGTTCAGTCTTAAAATCTGGCGGCTTCATACTGGAAGCGCTGACGTAAAATTGTGTAGGTTCGATATTGCACACTTGGAACTTCTGCGTACTAGTGCGCATCACTTATTTAGACGCTAACAGCTTTTAAAGCGGCATGGATACATTGATACTTAACAATTCATTCGAGTCAAATATTTCCTATAAAAGTCTGTTCCGTCATACGCGTTGCGATAATCATCGTTCCCCGATCTTTCATCTCGCTATGTCCTTATATCTAACCTCAAACACGCGATTTTGGATTGTTCCGACGGATCTCGTATTTTTGACTGATTTTCACGGTTGATACTAATTTTTGCAATTTCTATTCGTTACAGGGCGGCTCCGCAGAGGTGCTGTACAAGTCCGTGCACTCTAAAATTTTTACCTTGCCAGCGTGTTTCAAGCTATACCCAGCCCACGATTACTGTGGCAGAACAGTAACCACAGTGGCGGAGGAGAAGGCCTTTAATCCGAGATTAACTAAATCTCTAAGCGAATTTGTCGACATAATGAACAACCTTAATCTGCCCTACCCGAAAATGATCGGTATACCAATTTGTTCACGTGATGTTTAAATCATTAGTCCGAGTTCTCGAAGCGTTATCACGAGAATTTAAGCTTGACATTTTTCTCACTATGTCTCTGAACTTTTATGACGATAAAATTTGTTTACCCTTCTAGATAAAGCTGTGCCGGCTAATAAAGTTTGCGGATTATACGAAGTTCACGAGGAACAGAAACCATGAAGAGATGAACACTCGAGCGATATTTTTACATACGTTCATCGATCGGCCAGTTGTTAATTCGATTTTGTCGTTTTATGTTCTATAATAACGCGCGATGCAAGTATTTTAATTATACCGTAGATAATCTAGAATAGAAATAATCCGGAAAGAAACGAATTAATTTAAATAACGCTCGATTTTCGAATTCGCGTTGCCATTGAAATGAAAATGCCGCATTACGACCATTTTATTTTCGTCAAATATTTGGCTCGGCTTTCGAATAGCGTATGCTAGATTAAAAGAACTAATTAAATTTCTGCCCGGAATATTCCGTACTAGACGCTGAATTATTTGACCTGTACTACTCTGCGTGCTTATTCCTCCGGATACAATGTTCTTCCATAAACATGTTATCTTCCGTGTCCAGCACAAAGAAGATTTTACATTAGCATAAGTAAACACGCCGGAGGAATTAGCGGTGTACAAAGCAGAAATCAGGCTGGCGATTCGAGATAGCCTCGTTGGAAAATTTCATCGGCAATTTTACAGTGTCCCCGGGATTTAAGGTTATAGGCAGGTTGATTTTGCGAAGCATGCGAAACGAAATGTAAGGCGGTAATAGAGATGGAAGCTGCTGTAATCGGGTAGTTTAAACGGGCTGTCTTGTCGAAACTCGGGACGAAGAGACCCCCATGGTGTGCCGCTGGTTTCTACTGCATAGCTGAGGGTTGAAATCGATACCGTTTCCAGGGTAACCAGTGGGTACGGTGGCCGACACACGGGCAAAGGTATGGGCCAAGGCTATCTGCTCGTGCGTTTTCATGCTCTTCTGAAAAAAGGAGAAAGGGAGAGAATAAGGGAAGAGAGCAAGAGAGAGAGAGAGAGAGAGAGAGAGAGAGAGAGAGAGAGAGAGAGAGAGAGAGACAGAGAGACAACGAGAGAGGAAAGGGTAGAAGAAAAACAGATGAAGCCACGCGGAATGTGTAATTTCCCTGGGCCCGGGTGGCTTAGACGAAAAATAGAAAAGTCAGAGGGACACGCGGTTGTTAACAAAACGAAATGTCAAGAGACGCTTGATAAGGCGGTATGCAAGATTCTGTAAACCGTAAAAATGACAAGACCCGGCATAAGCGGATGCAGTGATACAGTCTTGGCAATTTGTTCGACTTAAAGGGCCTTCGATATATGCTGCTCACGATATTTCGTCCTGTACCGTTCGATCCTGTCTTCGTCCATCCTCCCAGCCTCGCCTTGATTCGCGTTACGAACGTAGGAAGGTATTAGAGGCGAATATAAATGATGTCATAGCGTGGAATTATTCTGTGCGTATTAATAGCGGATTGCTGGTGTGTAATGATGGAAATATCGTAGTTGCATCTACGTATCGTCCTTGTAGGTTAGGAATTGAAAATGCTCGACAATGTCTCGCTTCTTACTAAACGATGCTCGTACCCGTTCTATTTTTTCGTTGAAAATCAAAACGAGGTGTCAGTCGACTGCGACGGATGACGCGCCAAACTTTGTCATCGATTGGCATTAGCTAGGCTTTCTATACCGTAGGCTGGACATTTCGGTTGGCCGTATTAAATACGTGAACGCCCTGAAATATAGATGGATTAAATTCAGCGTTTAACTGAATATTTATGCAATTATGCGTTGTTAATCGCGTACTGATTTGGAATGATAATCGTACACGACTCGGTCAATATTTATTACATATGTTAAAGCATAATTATTATGTCGCTTATATTAATATTACCAATTTAATCTTACTGAATTTCAACGATACATGGTCGTAATTATAATGTCAATACTTTTGCAGTACTCAATCTGTTGTTTCAATTCCCCTTTCACGTGTGTTACCGATGTTCAAGGTTTTCAACGATATTTTCTGTGAAAAAAGAACGAACGAATGATATAACGTGCAAACAATGGCGAAATGAAGTTTAAAGAGGATTAAATGTGAATATACCTACGTATTCGTTTAGCTGCACTCTTCTTTTATATTTTTGTCTGCTAAATTTATTTTCGAATTTGTATTTGGTCGCTAAAATAGTCGTGAAAACAGCTTAAAGAGATATACTTTGAACGTTCAATCTCTAAAATACGTCTTAGGATCTAAATACCAAAATTCCAATTATAATTACACGTGATTCGGATTTTCAATTTTACATTTAACCTGAAAATAGTATTTTTAAATATAAATGAGAAAATCCCTATATTTTAACTTGTCGCTTTGTGTAAAAGCTATTTCACTGATTAATACTCGCAGTTTCAATAGAACAGACGTCGGGTGTTTCGCTGAAAGCAACATTTCCGCCGGAAAATCTGTCGAAAGTTATCAATTACGTACATGACGATGTGTAGCGTTTAAAATCACGATATTCCCGCCACATTATCGACTGACCACTGCGCGCATGTGAACGCACCCTCCGGCGCGGTCATCTAGTGACAGCTTTTGATTGGTCGAATCGTTTCAGCGGCACCGGCGCCGCGCTTCACCTCCATCTTGATTTCTCGTAAAGCGACCCACCCAGCAGCAGTGTCACAGTAGTACGCTGTGCTCTCGTATACGGCGGGTGAGTGGTGCCTTGCATACAGCAAATTGTTCTGCAACGTTTCTGGCGTTTGTTAGTCAGTGCATCGTCGTTTCTTCGTAGAAGATCGAGGCGAGCAGGAATCGTTACGAGAGGAATCCAAACGAACATCGTGCAGGAGTTTTACAAAGGTCAGCCAAGGAAGAAAGATGAAGGGGATGCTGGTGCCCGCACTGCTGGGCGTCTTGATGGTCTGCCGGGTCCAGGTGAGTACCGATACGATCTGAGCTAGAATAGAAAAACAGAAAGGACACGGTAGTCGTGCGGCCAGTGGCAATCGATCGCCGCGGACAATTTCTTCGCGACCAATCTTGGTGACAATTTTTATTTTTTTACCCTCTTGTCGAACAAGCGGCAAATGTCACGCGCAACGCGCATCACGATCGATGTAGTGGCCACGGTGTACTCGTCCCGTGAAATTTCCCTTAAATGCTTGCCAATTAAGCCGTGCTACCTGTCAAATGGTTCACGGAGCTCGATCGATGCACCGCGATGCTTGATGCGTTCATTTAGAGTGCATTATACTATGTGCCTGTAACGATCGTCCGCTACGTACATTCTCGGCGAGAATGTTTGCCTTCATCGAGGACTACACGATCAACCGCCTACCGGACTCCAACGCTCTTTCCATGCGACCGAGCGGCATTAATCGAATCTGACGTTATATATCGCACAATATCCTGTCCTCGCTACTTTGCTGGCTATTTTAATCGTTAATGTCACGTATCCTAATGCAACCATACTGATTGCTCTTTTTTATCCACTCGATCCCGGATTCTTGATTGAAAATTAGATTTTTCTAACGAATAAAATTTTCCAAGAATTTTGAAACACGGTTATTCATCGTTCCGCCCGTTCACGACAACGTCGCATTTCACGGTACTCGTCGGGACGGTGTGACGGAACGGAACGGAATTATTGTAAATCCGTTGTCACGAGATTTTTCTCCGAACTTGTTCCGAGTGATATTCGGGAAGAATGTTAATTCGGGATTCTTGTTCGCGAGGTGTTAACGGCGTTTCAGCGCCACCGTACAAGTTTCGGCGTGTTCTTTTTCGTCGGGTAAAAAGAGAAGCACGGTCCTTAGAAAAGCGCTCGCTTTTAAAACGTTTCAAAGCGCACCTATCTCGGGGGAGTAACCTTGTGTGTGCGCAAATTATCACGCACGAACGAACATAGGCAAAACTGCGGAGGCACAGACAAAGCAGAGATTGCAAATACGTAAGTCGCAAAACGGATTTGCGAACGATTTTCTCGTTAACGTTAATTCCGTGTGACAGTTCAATTTACGTGCTCGTTCCTCGCCATTACCACGAAATAGAATCGCGTCTAATAGATGGAAAAGTTCGTTCCGGGAAGATGCACCGTTTGGGCACAGAATACGGAATAAGGTAGATCGCGTAGTCGACTGTATTTTTCAGATTCTTCTTTTATTCACACGGACCAATCACGAGCGACTGTACCGTGTGTAATTAACGATTAGGATTAAATTTGATTTATTAATAGTATGTTTTAGGTCTGTTAATTTCCGAGTGAAATTGTCGCGCAAAATAAAATGTCACCGGATCGGTTCGCTGTATATTTCGTGCTAAAACGCAATTACGATCTTCACCTAGATTTAGCTAAAGCCATGCGGTGTCGCATGATTGAAACGCACAGTTAAAGGTTTTCCCAGCTTTTCGATGTTTCCTCATTTCCCGCGGTCCCATTTTTACCGTAAAGCCCGGTTTTCACGGAATAAAAAGAGGAGATATTCTGCCGCTTAAATACGGCTCCTTGTCCCCATGCTGGCGTACGAGAAAATGCTCTGGCAATGGAGCACGGAGTAAATGAGGACGAAAGAGTTTCAATGCATTTTTCATTTTCGACGCAGATTCTTTTAGGGTCACCTTTCACACCGCTATCTTCTTTCGTTTTTCGCTTACTTTTTTCCCTTCCTTTTTCTTTATTTTTTTTTGTTTTTTTATTTTTCCTCCTATCTTTTTGTCTCGCATTTTTTTTTTTAAACAAGCCGTATATTAATCCGCTAACGAAGTCAGCGCTTACGGACGCAGTTATTACTACAGTGGGAGCGAATGCAAATGATTTACTCGCGCCAGATTCGGCATCAGATATCCCACGATAATTTAGCGGCGATTAATCGAGTGACTCCGAATGAAAATCTCGTAGAGCAGAACTAAATTCGTAAAAAACACATGAAAAAAGAAAAGAAGGAAAATGTATAAATTTATCTCGAATTGATTCTGGTTACCGGTTTGATAAATTTTGCGGATCGTAAATTCATGAAAATGACACTTTATTTCACGGATGTTTTATCGAGAACATTTCATGCGTTAATATCGCGTAATATCGAATAAAATTGACATGAGTTTATTTGAGCGCGTTAAAATCCACCATCGAACCGCTGTTCGCGGGAATATGCAATCTTGCGAAAAATTACTCAAGTCCCTAGCTCCCTAGTAATCTTTCCGACAATCACTCGCGGCGGGCACACGGTCGGGCAGGAAAAACTGGAGCGCTTAGAAAGGAACCAGGATAATAAAAAGCACTATTCACAGTTCCATTTTTCACGATCGCGCGAGCTCTCCGAAACATTGGAAATATTACTGCTAAAAAGCTTCTGCCATCGTGCAACGGAAATTCGCGAAAAATATACCGATTCAATGGCTGATAATTGTTTTATATAAAATTCTTCCAGCATTTTATTTTTCCATACTCGCCTATACAAAACTACTTCAATGCACGGTA
This sequence comes from Eufriesea mexicana, assembly GCF_001483705.2. Lineage (NCBI taxonomy): Eukaryota > Metazoa > Arthropoda > Insecta > Hymenoptera > Apidae > Eufriesea > Eufriesea mexicana. The sequence goes on from NW_016910162.1 coordinate 2,377,392, forward strand.
AAAAGTGAACGCCAATTCGACTAGCAAAAAATCCTTTTTAATTTCCTCCGCGCCCCACTAGGTCCAAAACAAAACACGAGTACCAAAAATTCGTATTTCCCTTTTTTTGCTGAGCTGGATCTAAAATATCCCCAAAGGTCCCTAGAGCAACGGAAGATCGATTTTTTAATCTCTCACAGTTTCGAAGGCTCTTAATTGCTCCTCGATTCATTCGCGCAGTTATACTCGTTGCACCTGTGCATTCATCGGCGAACAATCGAGAGAGCCATCGCCTCGATTGCTTCGATCGCAGTGTGTATCTTTAATTCGAGATAAACGAGATTACGCTCGGTTTTGAAAAACGTGCCGGACGGAGAGGCAGATTTTTCACGAAAGGTTCGAAGTCCAGATTAATGACCGGCGATAATTCCTCGTCGAGGAGTCGATTCACGTGGTTATTAGTTTCCCAGCGTATTCCCAGCCGCTCGAACAACGGGGAACCCCCGTTGCCAGCGCGCCACGAGCGGCCCTTGGCGTAACGTGTCGGTTTCTGTTCTACCCGCGAACGCTTCAAGAGCTTTAACAATACGGTGTTAATAAATCGCCGGAGAGCTCGTAAGGGTCATTCGGATAACAGACGGCGACGTGAAGTGGTTGCACCGGTGCTTGTAAATTAACAGCTAGCTCGACGACCTAAATTTCGGTATTTGTATTAACATCCACGCGATGGGAACATCGAGCGGAACGCTCGAATTCCTCGCCGAGGAATCGATACGCGGTTTCCGTGGGGTTAATCCCAGTCAGAGCTACGAGTTTTCCGGAGTGCCTTCGATCATGATTGCTCACAGGTATTTTCGCGCCTGATCACCTCTGCTGATAAATCTGGGCTGGGAATAGGGCTCTAAGACTGTCACAGAGACGTGACACGCGAAACTGGTTCGTTTATGGGGATAAAAATTGACGTGGAGTTAGAGCACAGTACTGAGTTGTTTTTAATACAACGGTATGGCCTTGGGACCAGTTGTATGTATATTTTACTATACTTTATTATATATAAGGAAATCATGATACGTTTTGGTACCCAGAGGCTGAGGTGATTCTGGAGCATCTGTTCATGCGAAACGAAGAAAATAAAAAGCATCTTAATCAGTATAAATACAGCTATAGCGTGAACCACCAAAACAGCGAAATTTCGAAAATTAAAAAAATGGCGGCATTTTGAAGTTCAAATATTGATATTCCTCCTGCTTCTGTCCCTAGCGTGGTAAAAAAAAAAATAGAAGAAAACGTCAGATTTTGAAATCCGTGGTTCAGTCGATGAAGACACACCCTGTGAAGGTCTCCTCCAAATTTCGAGTCAATCGATCAACTAAAACGCGAGATATCCCGTCAGCCAGTTCAAAAAATAAGATTTCGAGAAAAACGCGTTTGAAGTTTTCGTTACCCATTGCACAATGCCTGTTCGTCATACTTCAAACCCCTATAACTTCGCCAATTTTACGAATTCAAACAAATCCTTTCGCACAGACATTCTCGCAAGCGTATACTTCGAATAAAAGTAAAAAAAAAATATCTATTTTTTTTAGTTAAATTTCAAGGATCTTAAGATCTTATGGGGAATCTTTGACAAATTTTGTTTTATTCGTAATTTGGTTTTGTATAGTTTCGAGAGAAAAGACAGTCAAGTGTGAGGAGTTAGCATAAACGCAGTAAGAAATCCTTGACGACGTTACTTAGCCTGCTATTGCTTATGTTAGTCTCACATGTCAAAAAGCTAAGAGGTAAGAATTTGGGGTAGTGTAGAGTCAGGAGGCTGTTGGGAAGAAAGCAGATCTGATTGGTCACGGTAATGGGACGCAATTAGAAGATAGGGTACACGAATTTTCGTTATCGGTCCAGTGTGTCTTTGCTATAAACAGAGGCGGCTAACGAGGCCCATGGGGACCGAGTGAGATATGACAACAGTGTTGCAAATTGTCGTAAGCGGAGGAGCGGAATATTGAGACAAGATGGAGACTGTGTCGTCAAGAATGTAAAAGGGATAGAGCTTGAGTAGCAAGTTTCTAGACCCTGCTCTGGAACCTAACTTCTGGGTTAGGTTAGGTTACTCTATCACTTGTAATTATTTAAATATCAGGAATATTCGTATTTTGTTTCAGTTTTGTTGTGAAAGGTAAGTCTAAAAAGATTTTAGCTGATATAGATGGCGCTTTGGTAGAGTAGTTAACACTGTGTTTGTTATATCGTGGTTGACTCTATGTATATCCCTTACGTGACTAGCTTGCGATGATCGTTGGCTGATATGGTTCCAGATCAGATAAGAATAGCCAAACAATTATAGAGGAAAAGAGATTGAAACATTGATCCATGTGTTTGAGAATTAAATTATTAAATTATTGGAAACTTTAGAATGCAATAAAAATAGAATTTATTATTAATTCTTTGCACTGAAATGACGAGTCTTTCATATCAAGTCTCACGATTGTAAGCTACGCTAATCACGCGACCTTAATTATATTTCTCACTTTAACGTGCTCAAAATTTAAAAAAATCCTAAAATTCGAAGAATTCCTAATCCTCGAAGAATTTCTAAAACTGAAAGAAATTCTGAAATTGAAAGGAATTCTAAAATTTGAGGAAATTCTAAAATTCGAAGAAATTCCAAGATACGGAGAAATTTTAGAATTTGAAGAATTTCTAGAATTCAAAGAAATTCTATAATTCGAAGAAATTTTAGAATTCAAAGAAATTCTAAAATTTGAAAAAATTCTAAAATTTGAGGAAATTCTAAAATTCGAAAAAATTGTAAAATTCGAAGAAATTCTAAAATTCAAGGAAATTCTATAATTCGAAGAAATTCTAGATTTCGCAGAATTTCTCAAATTCGAAGAAAATTCTAAAATTTTGATTTAACTTTATCTGTAATAGAATAACTATACAGTGATTAATCAAAATTAAATACTCCTTCAATGCATACTTTTTCATAATTAAATCACAGTACAAAGAATTAATAATAAAATTGAATGTCTTTTTCGTCTATTTCTCCTTCATTGTATTATCATCTTAAATTTTCCGTTATACCATAATATCCTATTACTGGATCGTATGCATGCTGTAAATGAAATTACAAATCCTCTGTTTAATTTGGTGCAAATCTTTTTATCATAATTCAAACCAAGTTATTATATTAGTAATATCCACACAAAAATTTGAAATTTATATTTTCACTTTTATTCTAAAATTTTTGCTAGTAGCATAGGATCTACAAATTTCTCTCTTGCATTTATCTCCTGTACCTTGCACGAGCACAAAATTCTGATTTAATTATTCAAATTCATCGTTGCATTTCATATAAAACTATCAGGTGTCTATCACACGATTAACCCTTTGCACTCGACGACTTTTTCGTTACAGGAAAATAACAATTCGAAGACTTTCTGCCATAAAGTCGATAAAGACGATAATTTTGAAATGGTAAATAAGAAATCGTATAGAAATTAAGACGTAGAATTATTTTACTTCGATATTCCACGCAGATGGATTAATCAGATTTTTAGAATCTGATTAAATGACGACTGAGAGTTAGGTTAGGTTTGGTCTGTCGAGTGCAAAGGGTTCATTAAGCGAGCAAGAAATATTTCTACGATCATCTGGATCGACAAATATAAAATATTCTGTTCCTAACAACAAACTCTTCGGTATTTACAATAAAATAAGATAAGAAATCATATGCAAATTAAGACATAGATTATTTTTCTTCGACATTCCACACATCGATAGATAATTTTAAATTTGATATATTAATTAACGTCGATCTTTAGAATCTGATTAAATGATGACTGAGAATCACCTCTCCAGTGCAAAGGGTTAATAATAATAATAAGCTGAAATCAATTGCTAACTAGTCCACTTTATATATTAATTATATTAATTTTGTTTAAATTTTATTGATTATATAAGCCCAAATTAGGTGCTAACTAGTCCATTTTATATTAATTGTAATAATTGTAATAATAATAATTGTAATAATTTCTAGATTATCCTAATCGAATATCATATTCATACTTTTAGACTCAATTTTCATCGTCTATAAGAGATCATTGTTCCTATGGTAAAAATTTATTATTTGTTGCATATTATTATTTCTTTTTAGCTCAGAGAGCTATCCAACCGTTAGGTCGTTCAGAAAGTTTCAGAGTACAACTGTGCTTCACAACTTTCATTTTGTATCCTCTGTTAGTATGAAATTTAAGTCTCTTTTTACAACTTCTTACCATCTTTCGAGTGACTTCGTTACATCACTTTTATCAAATTTTCCGTCTCTTTTGTCGCAGAGCTGCTCGACAGGCTTCTAGGTGGCTTTTCCTTTCAGAAAGTCGAATAAATTTTAAACCTTTGCACTCCACGATTTTTTGACTAAAGAAAAATGGGAGTTTAAAGATTTTCTGTCACAAAGCTGACGATATTTTTCTGAGCAGTGAATAAGAAATCGTATGATAATTAACCACTTGCGCTAGAAAGACGTGCCACGCACGTCGTAATGATTTTATCGCAGAATCGTCAACGACGTGGTACACACGTCGTCAGGCAATTGTCACAGAAACACTGCTGCACCGTTCTGACACACGTGTCTGTGAGTTTATTGGTAGCGCAAGTGGTTAACACGTAGAATTATTTAATTTCGATACCTCGCACACCGTTATATTATCTGAAATTTGACATATTAAAATTTTATCAAATGGCGACTAAAGGGCAGCGCAAAGTCCAATTTCGACAAATTGACAAATTTTAAAGCCCTTTAATTTCGCCTTTCCAGCGCAAAGGGTTAATGGAGATATCCTGAATACTGCAAAATCCAATTTTTCAAAACGTCTTTTCACATTGGTGCAATTTTTCTGAAGGTTTCAACGTTAAAATCTTCAAAATTTAAAATACAATTATATTTTTAGTAATATTTCGTATAATTTATTAAATTGGAGGAAGAGAATTTTCTGGACGAATTTATGAATATTATCGTTGAAATATCCACGATATTTCGTAATATATTCCTTAACCTTTTACGTGTTTTATTTAATTTTGAAAGCCTGCACCTGCGAGCTCGATTATTTTTTAAATGACGAGTATACTCGACGAAAGCAAAGTGAGTGCACTTGCTGCAAAATTGAAATAAATTCTAACAAATTGACAAATCTTTTTGATTATATCTTTCGAGAAATTCACGTTTTAAAATATTTATATCAAACAACCAGATACAGTTATTACCAGAAGTATGAAAATCACAAATATAGTTTCTTACTCTGCTGAAATTTTATTTTAAATTGTATTCTTCCATGGAGAGTGTAATTGACATAAATATCAGAAAGATTGAAAAGTTTCGAAAATTTGTTCGCAAAATGTAATTTAAAGCTAGAACACGGTGTATGTTGCTCAGATGAAAGAATTTATTATTAAATTTATTTAATTAAAAGGCGCTTATTATTACGCGAAGTTGCGAAAATGATTAAAATATTTAAATTATGAAACGAGTTTAATTAAAAACGCAATGAAAATGGCGTTTCAGAGACGGTACGAATTTTCTAAATCCCCTATAGTAATTCATAAAAAGATTTTCCGAGTGATTTTTTGATCGTAATACGTTCCCACTTTCTTCTCAAAGAGTCACGAAAATCTGTACGCGACAGCTAAATTAAAAATCTACGAAAGATTAAAAGATTTGACGTCGTTAAGATAATTAAAAAATTAATCTTCTGCATCGGCTAATGAACCATGGAAAAGTGACTTTCTGGACGATGTTTCGTTGCTCGTGTCAATTTTTGTTCGTCAATTTTTCAAATTGCCCGGGTAATTGCGAGCGAAATATCGCGCAAAATGCAGTTTTCTGTCGTTGCATTCTTACGTTGCATCTCGGTGCAACGCGTTTGCAGTTGCACTCTCGTTTCGTCGGTATGATCGTGGGCGAATAATTGCGAGCATTATCCTAGCAATCTTCTGCGCTATCTGCCGTTGTTTTATACGGGGTTACTGTTCCCATCTCTAGAGGAATATTGCACTGTTCTCTCCTTGTGTAGGTTATTAAGTTTTAATCCAAATTCGAGTTGATTGCAGGGTATTATTATAATTGGTTTACTAATTATTTCTTTCTCCCTTTCTCCTCTCCCTTTATTTTATTTTTTTATTTGGTTACCTTGTTTTGTTTTTCAACCCCATTTGCGCTCGAGAGGTGAGCTTGAGTCACCGTTTCATGAAATTTGGCAGATCGATATTAATTAATATATCAAATTTAATGTAATGTAACAGTGTGCGAAGTATCGAAGTCAAATAAATTTACAATTCTATTATTATACAATTCTTTATTTATTGCTCAGAAAAGTATCGTCAGTTTTTTAGTAGAGAATCTTTGAATTTCTACTCTTCTCTAGCTAAAAAATCGTCGAGTGCGAAGAGTTAAAAAATATTAAATTTTTTATTTTTTCAAATGTTTTCTTTTTTTTTTTTAATTTTAATGTAGGTATGCGTGTATGTATGTGCAGTGTATGAGATAGAATTTTATAGAATTAGAAAAAGCAAATTTATGGATGCGTGGATATTGGTGTATAATTGCATGCAGGATTATAGTAATTAGTGCATATGAATGCAGATATACGTTGTACACTTTGGATTAGGTTCACTAATTGCGTACGTTCCACTGCACAATTATGGTGCAGTATTGTAACGTGCCACGATGTTATAGTATTTAATATTGTTTTGGATTAAGTGGAAGGAATTATTTCCCCCTTTTTATGGAAATTGTTCAAATTGCCTGGAAAAATATGAAGATATAAAGATATTAAAATGTAAAGTTAGAAAAGATAAATAGAAAATTAAATATCTGGGTATAGATAGGATTATTAGTTATACAAAATAATATATTTATTGAGGTATCTTTATTAATTTTTAATTATATGTAATTATAATTAATGATCATTTTACCTCTATTATTTGTAACGGATGAATCAAAATTTTGTATGGAATATTATTTTTTACATTTTTTATATCTACCATATTTTCATTCATTTTCAATAATAATTATTGAAAACATATTATTGCAATCAAAGTATTTAAACAGAAATGTTTTATTTTATATTTTTTAGAGAAATATTTGACGCTCTCAAGGAAATTTAAAAAGGAATAACATGGTATAATTAATTTTGTAATTGATTCATCTCTTAGTATTCAAGGTATAGGTATAAATGAATTCACTGCTTTAAATAGCGCTAATAAAAGATATTTATTCACGTTCCCCCAGAGGGAATCGAAAAGTCCTGAAAAATACTGTATTATAAATTCAAATAGTTACCTTGATAAATCGTGAAGCAATTATTTTCTATTTAAGCATTTAATTACTTATTGTTTGAAGTAAAAATATGAATAAATTCATTACCCCTTTTGAAGCATGAAAAATGGCAGCACTCAAGATGAATAGAAAACATTGAATAAAATACACGGTGCTTTAAAAAGAATATTCATTCATATTTTCTGAAATTTCACGAAATTGCAGAAAATTTTTATGAATAATTAATTCTAGCTTCGAGCAATTATTTTCTGTTTGTATATTCATTATTTTCTCTTTAAAGTATAAGTATAAATAAATTTGTTACCTCTTCAAAATATTATGGAGAATGATAACATAAAATTATATCAATCTGTAATATAAATAAAAAATATTAAATTTCAATTTTCAAATATTTGTAGTATTTTTAAATTCTGTATAACGTTTTTTAATAACAGTTTTGCCAATATTTTTTAACAAAATATTTGTATATTTGATATTTGTATATGTTATATAGCGAATTTTTAATATCATACCACGAATCATGATTTTTTTTTTAAATATGTAATGTTTTTGGTAAATATAGTATGGTATTTAATAAAAATTACTAACATTCTTAAATTGTGTTTTAAATACCATGTATTATAGATATAATGTTAATTATTTTTATAATCCAACCAATAAAAATCGACTTCTTTGGGATTTTTTTTTTGAGGAAACCATGATATGTGTTGGTACGCAGTTTACGCATTCAGATTTATTTATACTTGAAGAATATTTCCAATTTTTTTTCAACAAAATTATTAAAAATTGTGGAAAATACATAGCCTCAAGGTAAATCATGTTTTTAGAAACGGACTCGAATGGCTGACACGATTCCGGAGCATCTGGTTATCCGAAACGGAAAAACCAAAAAGCATCTTAATTAGTATAAATACGACTATAACATGAACTACAAAATCAGTGAAATTTCGGAAATTAAAAAAAATGGCGGCATTTCCAAGTTTAAATATCATTTTCCTTGTGCTTTGGTCTTTTAAGTGGTAAACAAAAATAGAAAAAAATATCAGATTTCGAAATTCGTGGTTCAGTCGATGAAGACACACCCTGTGAAGATCTTCTCCAAATTTCGAGTCAATCGGTCAACTAAAACGCGAGATATCCCGTCAAACATTTCAAAAAATACAGTTTCGAGAAAAACGCGTTTGAAGTTTTCGTTACTCATTGTACAATGCCTGTACGTCGCACTTCAAACCCCTATAACTTCGCCAATTTCACGAGTTCCAACAAATCCTTTCACACAGACATTCTCGAAAGCGTATACTTTGAGAAAAAGTAAAAAAAGAAAAATCTATTTTTTTAAGTCGAATTACAAAAATACACCCTTAACTCTGGACAGTTAAAATAAATATTTAACTGTAGAATTAGATAGACATCCGCCTGTTTCATCCTCGTCTTCATCGAATTAGAGAAAATTCTTAACCTCAAAAACCATATTTTAGGTTAGGAATTTACCTTAATCGAGAATTTTCGATTCGAGTTAATTTCACGTCGTAATAGAATTTTTCTGTCCCTTTTCCGATCACGAGAAAAACACGGTTCCTGTTACCCAAGTAATTGCTCGACCGAAACCGAGAAAAGGTTGCATCTCGGCCAGGCTTCCGGCGGCCATTGCCGTTCCTTCGACGATGCCCGAGGGCGGCCGTCGTATAGCATCTTAAGAAAGGGAACGAGGGTCGCGTTTCGGTGCGTCAGCGTCTGAAAACTCAGTTCCGTGCGGCGTCGCGTGTGGCCGAAGCTCCTTAAGGCTGCGGTCAGATTCGCTTTAAGTGCATTAAGTAAATCCACTTAGATCGAATCTTATATAAAACATCAGCTAATCAGCTTTAGAGGGCTGCGCTCCCGGTCGCCTGTTAAAGGAAACTGCCTCGAATCTTGCTCTCCCCAGAAGCTCACCGGGTTCGTTTGCCTATCATTCTCGGGACTATCTGCACGAGAGTTAGCCGCCCTTTTTAACGAGGCTCTGCCAGTTCGCGGAAAGTTCGTGGAGTAGGCAGGAACTCATTTTTGGGACAGACGATCGATAGTTGGGGCGATATTAACGATTAAGGATGAAGTCTGCCGGGGGTTCTTGAGTAGTTGGTAATTGGACCTCCACGGTTCGGTAAGTTAGCAGGGATCTGAAAGTATTTTTCCGGGAATATGATTTCTAACCTCTTCGCGTAACCTGTCTTCAGTTGATAGGTTATGTCTGCTGTTCGCTACTGTAGCGACAAGTGATATAATACGAGAATATACCTAATTCGGAGCCGATAATCCTTGGTCTGATGAATTAGACGTGATGTCAGGATTTTAGTATTTTTAAATTGGTTACGTGTGCGATTTGTCCTTGCAGATTCGAAATTATGTAATAGCTTTTTGAGATACACTGCTATGGATGAATGATCGTTGAGGAATATAGTGATGTAATGGAAGTATTTTGAAAATTTGGCTGTTTTGACGGTCTAGGTGCTGAGTAAATAGAGAAAACTATTTTCTTTAAATAAATATTCAAACGTAATTATTTGTTTGTCGTCACGTGACGCCATGGTGTGCAGTTGACATAAGTCAGGGTTATTTTCATAGACTAATTGTGATTGTTCGTTTAAGTTGTCTGATATTAGACGCGGGTGATGTTTTTCTGAAACTCATAAGGCGGGAAGTTATTCGAATTTAAAATAGTTACTAGAAATAACTAGATCTAGTTGTAAGAATTAATTAAAGTTAATACAATTATTCGTAGTACGAATCTATCTACTATTTGAATAGTAAAACTTAATCCTCAGAAAAATCTCGATTAATTATGCGAATTACATAAAACTAAACATAGATGGCGTTTCTCTAAAACCGCCATAAGGCAGAAAAATATTTGGATTTAACAATAAACAGAAAGATCAAAAATATTTGGATTTAACAATAAACAGAAAGATCATTAGAAAACTTATTAGAGTAACTATTTTTAATTAGGTTCATAGAAATATATAAACCAAATTTAAATTAAATCATTTAAAGCTGACATAATTCTTGTTCCTAAATCATATAGTATTATAAAATTTGATGAACAAATGGTGTGATTTTATAAATAATGAGTCATAAATCACACAGTATGAATTTAATCCTGAAAATGATTCGAGTCGTTTAAAATCAGGCACAGATGGCGTCGCTGTATACCAAGTCGGCCATAAGGCGGGAAAATATTAAAATTCAAAATATTCGTTAGAAATAGATAAATAGATAAAGATCCTAAATTAATTATCGTACTTGATATGTAAGTTTGAAAACATTGTCTTTTATATTGGCAATATAGAGGTCTCGAGGGATCATAAAACCCGAGTATTTTCAGAAACTCGTAACCGCAGGAATGTCGGACGTAAGCTAGTCTGGAGAAACTGATGTAAACAGAGAAACAGAGCGATCGGGAGCCCCTTGGCATTTTCCGATCAGATTTCTGCAGTGACCTGTGCTGCTCGAGCAGCTAAGGTATAAAGTGTTCCACCTAAATTCTCTTAGCTCAGCACGTGCTGGTATTTCGCGAACTACTTGTCTGTCAATTCGTTTTAAACGAGTTCAACAATCTTGTAGCAAAGACCCGTCAAGAGTATAGCCAGTGTAATCGATATTACACCGTCGTCAAGTCTGCTGGAAACTAAGGTTGCACGTCTCGACAGGTGAAACATGCAATTTGAGATATTTTACGCGATTTGAAACCATGTCTTATTCAAAGTCGTTATATAACGTCCATTTTTATTAAACTCTTTTCCTCTCTTTTTAAATTATTTTTATTAACGTTTATTAACTATAGATGCAATCGTACGTAAAACTATACGTATTATAAAACTATACGATATTTAATTAACCTTCTTGTATTAATTACGTTGGCTAGAAATTCCGTATATTTTTCAATTTATTACATATTATATGAAATATTTAAAATTTTAATTAAAATTTTAATTATATATTACGTAATATTATAAAATACTAATATTGTGTTATATAGTAATATTACATTTTACTTATGAAAAGAATTTTGTAAAAATATATTACCTCGCTAAACAAGAAAAGGTATATCAAAAATAATTCCACCAAGAAAAGGAGTAGATCACTTTTGAGAAAAAGTTATTTTTCAATTTATTACATATTATATCAAATACATAAAATTTCATTATTGTATAAAATATTACATGTTACATAATATTATAAAATTCTAATATTGTATATTACATTTTGCTTAAAATCCTTGTATTACTTACATTAATTAGAATTAACATGAATATTATTTCAATATTACACAGAATATTATATATTACATAATATTATAAAATTCTAATATCGTGTTATACAGTAATATTACATTTTGTCTATGGAAAAAATTTTTTAATATATTACCGCGTTAGACGAGAAAAAATATAAAATATAATAAAAATATATCATTTTTTAAAAAAGGATATTTTTCAATCTATTACGTATTATCAAATTTTAATATCGTGTTGTATAGCAATATTACATTTTGCGTATGAAAAGAATTTTTTACTATATCAGTATCCGCTCTATAAAAATTGCAGGAAATATATTACACGTTAGACGAACAGAAAATACATAAAAAATAATTCTACGAAGGAAAAGAGTAGATCATTTCATAAAAAAGGGAAAAAATAGAAACCGGAGTAACCAGAACACGAATTCAAAAGTGACTTCCGCAACCCGCTCTTTAAACCACTCGGACAAGGCGTATAGGTGCGGTTATGTCAGTGGACGGCAGCATTGAACGTTTTAATTTACGACCGTGCTATATCTATTTCACAGACTGTACCTTTTTCCGCGAACCGTTTCCGAAGCGTTCGAAAATATCGCCGTTGTCGCCACCTCTCTGCTCGTCTCTGTCGAACGTCGTTTGTCATCGATAGGATCGAAAAGGCGTGCAGACAGGCCCGGTACACAATGATACACGGGCTGGAACGAGCGGAAACGAGAACAGAAAAAGAGTCAGAGAGGCTGGCTCCCACTCCGTGCTCGCTCTGCGGAGAAAAGGAGATCGGTAAAAGCCTTCGTGCAACGCGCGCACGTGAAATCGTTCTAGGCGTTGCTGCTGGCTGCGTTCGAGAGACGAAAAGTAGTGAAAACGCCGATCGATCGCAGCGCTGCCGCCGCCGTGTAAATGAAACGCCCGTCGGAGATTCGTTCCGCGCGATGCCTATGGTATGGGATAGATTGGGAGCGTTTGAAAGGGAGCAGTTGAGATTGTTGGCAGAAGTAATGGTTCGGGCCGGTTGTTTGAGGATAGTTGAATTTCTATTGATCGTTTTGGCTGTTTTAACCGGTTTGATTCTCTTCCCTGTGGTATGGCTAAGGCTAGACCAGGCTGAAACGATTATTTTGTTTTAGTAGTTCACGGCTCTGAATTTAAAGTTATATTATTATAAAGTTAACCTCAAAAAATTTGGAAATTTATTATACTCAATTTTTATTCATTTTTGAGTAAATAATTTGAGTTAAAATGCTTTAAAATACAAAATATTTCATCAAATTTTATTAAAATAATAAACTATATTTAATATACAAATTTTCTCGCCTGCATCACATTTTTTCTCAGCCTCTTAGATGTTAATACTAAAATTAAACATTTAGTCTTATCGTGTTAGGTGTGATGAAACTAATTTAAAAAAGTTTGGAAATTTATAATGCCTCGATCCACAAATTGTATTACGTATATCACGTTTTCCCCGAGCCCTTTAGGTTATGTTACATAGTACACAGAATTTATTATACTGAATTGTAATAATTCCTTCTGACAAGCAAAGAAAATTCAGAACCACGACTACTAAATCAAAATTTTCTTTGTCTGTCAGAGAGAATTATTACAATTGAGTATTATAAATTTTCAAAATTTTTTGAATTAATCTTATAATATAATATGATAAATTTAAATGATCAATTTTATTATTTTTTACTTCTCTTATTACATAACATAACCTAAAGGGCTCGGAGAAAACGTGATGTAATACAATTTTCAGATTGAGGCATTATAAATTTCTAATCCTTTTTAGGTTAGCTTTATAACATGATAACATAATAATTCTGAATGTTTAATTTTATTATTGATATTTAAGGAGGTTAGACAAAATGTGATGCAAGCGAGAAAATCTTCATATTAAATATAGTTTCTTATTTTAATAAAATTTAACGAAATATCTTACATTTTGAAGTATTTTGATTCAAATTATTTATGCAAAAATAAATGAAAGTATATTTAATTTATAATATTTTGAATATATTGTAAATAATATTTTTTAAATATTTCAAAATCGCGAAAGATATTACCGAGTGCGGGAAATAAATCTGAAAATGATTTTCAAAAATATGGCATAATATTTATTCCTCAAATAATAATTTAATAAAAAAGAATACAAATATTAATTAATATTAATTAATTAATTATTCGATTTCGCCAAAAATGAAATGTATATTTAACTTTTATGTCGCCATTGCAAAAATCGAACAATCCGATTGTACGTGAAACGAAATTATCTCTTCCCGTTAAATAAAATCTGACTAAAGAAGTTAAGCAAAAGCGTTTAGTTGCTTTACGTGTCAGCGGATTCGAATAACAAGCCAAACTGAACTCGTTGTCAGCTTTCAAATATTTAAACCAATGCAGTAACTCGAACGTCGAAGTAGTGGGTAAAAATTTTTTTAAATTTCGTCTCTTCAAGTTATTCGAGTAAATTGAACTTCCGTAGAACTTGCTTGATATAGTTTGTGCAATATCCCAAACCACTTAAAGCTACTTGAAAAACAGGTGACCTGTAACATGTCGAACTATTCAATTAGTTTGAGGGTTTAGCAATAAAAAAATGAATCAATGAAAAAAAAATTATTTTCCAAACAGAAAAGGATTTACATAGGATGTTCTAGATTTTTCTGGCCAAACTTCGTCGAACACGTTATTCATGTAATTGGAAAAAAAGAGGAAAAAATACTGATCTGACGAAATAATAATAATTATTATTATTATAAGTATAATGTATAAATATTATTTATACATTAATTATTTATTAATTTTATTTATTCTTTAACTTAATATTTTAAATTAATTTAAACTTAACAATTGAAGTAAAACTTGTTAAGATATACTGACGATTAATTTAGGGTTGTTAAATATGTGATGAAAAGTATTTGATCTTTAATGATTTAAAAAGTTTGTGAAAAGATTATTGTACAAACAATATGATACACGTAGTAAGAAAAAAAATTCCAAGATAATGTCAGTAAAATCAGAAAATAATTCTTCACGATAAACGTTTATCGTAGATATGAGCCGTGGTGGCGCTAGTGAGTTAAATGGAAAATCGTTTTAGGACTGTCGAAACGCTTGCTCGTGAAAGGGTTAATTCGAAAGGGCTAATTCGAAAATTGAACATTAGACTAATTACATGAATAAGGAATTTTTGAATAATTAAAAATCAATACTTAATATTATATAACCTAATAATGAAACAATAATAGTATTAGTCCTGTATATTTCATGATATATATTATACAAATACATAATGAAATTAACTGTTTGTTCTATCTTTAGTTACGATCTTGTATACAAGATGTCAGACCAGCAATCTCCGATCAGAGTCCTTTAGAACAGGGGAACAGAGCATTATCCAGTCACTGGTTCACACTCTGTCGGTCATCTCGCCTAAAGTCCATGTGTGAACTGCGTGTCCATGTGTTGATCATAGGCAATTAGTCATCCTTTGGTCCAAATATCCATTGTTGCCTATTCGTACCTTCAGTCCCTAATCTCGAATATGAGATTGATGCGCTTATTATTGAACAGAGGATGGTCGAGCACTTGGTAGCAATCTTCTAATGACCTTAATGTTGATTAAAATGATGACTCAATAAGATACGTATTTTTAATACAAAATGATATGTATTTTTTCAAGATTATAAATAATTCCAACTATTATAAATGATATAAAATAAAATTTGATCGAAAATAATTCTAACAATTTTACAAAAATCAATTGAACGAAAAATTATTCCTATCGATTCATATCGATTTTAAAGAAATTTTTAAGATCATTCACTTGCTAAATTATCTTGTCAGTAGCTGCTAGTGGATGATTTGTTTGTGTAAGAAACCTCTTTATAAAATCAAAAAGCGAGAGAATTCCTAGCCCCAATCTGCTAAGTCATCTGAGAATCAAAGTCAAAGTCAAACTGACGTTGTCTGTCGTCAAAGCCATCTTGGAGATTTTCACGTTCATATCTCTTGGATTTTTATAAATCGCACTCTGCAGAGCTGGAGAGAAGTCCCTTGGGGCAGCACAGAGGCAAGAGACGTGCTCTACTCACTTGGTCTGACTTCACATGCTCCTGAAATTCCTACTTTTAGGTTCTTTGCTCATACTCTGACCTAGTCTGATGATGGGATAAGCTACGTCGTCACGGTTTTCATCTTATGTTAATGATTGACCCTTATTCCTATATCTCACTCGGTCCCGACGTATCCCATTCTTTACCACACTGTGTTATATGATCCAATTTATAGACGTGACACTTTCAGGCAATAACGAAAATTCATGAACCCTATTACAGCCAGCCCCATATTTCTCCCATCTTCTTTTCACTTCTGTACGGTTTTATTATAGCTAAAGAGTGCATAGAGATTCTGCAGATCAATCACGTGAGGTCTAAACAGACCCAGTTACCTAAATACAAATTCAGCAGGCAAATTCAGTAGAATGTTCAGATTTTGAAAAATATAAAACGGTTCCTTTGTTATCGTAAATTTTATATAATCCAAATTACAAATGTAATACCTTCGGCCAATAATTGAAATTTTCCAGCCCTATTTTCATTGTTAGCCATAATAGACTGTTCCTTCTAACCAGATAGATCCCTGTTCCTTCTATTCTTTTAGACCTACATAGATTATACAATAACATCTACTTTGGCATTCGCAATTCGAGCTCATCTGGATAGGTAACTTCTCAGAATTAGACCCAGGGAAGCAAGAGATACCAATATATAGTGCAGTCATACATGCATACAATAACTACAAATTAATATCCATGGTACTTCACGTAGTAGGAACGTTCTAGGAACTGGTGGAGATATCAGTGAATATTAAAGTGGGTAGAAATCCAGATGTTCATACATTATAATTACAGAATGCATAGACCCTCTTGAGACCAGTTGCTAAGATTTGAGCCACTCATTTGCTCAATTGATTAACTCGGCAAAATCAAGGATAGACAAAGAACAGACACTTATATCAAATTTCGAATTAGTTCTATTACATCACCAGTAAGGCCTCTGTTCCTCCCATCCTATTCCAAATCTACGTAGCTCATAAAATAATGCTTCCTACAGTGTTCACTCATTGGGTAGGTGACTTCTGAAAATGAGACTGAAGGAGAGAAGAGATTCCTGAGCCGCAAGAACTAGCAGGGCTAACAGGAAATTCTGTATCCTCACGCGTGCCATGCAGTACCTGTCTCCGCGATAGCTAAAGGATGCATGGACACTCTCAGTCGCGAATTCTGAACAACTCCTGTTACCCAAGCACAGGATCGGCAGTGAAAGGTCTGACATGACATGTCCGTGCAAATTAAGTATTCGATTCCTGTGGAGTATTTGATGTTTCCTTTGGCACTAGGAATTTTTAGAAAGGTTAGCTACTCCGAGCAGCCCCGATACTTTTGAATGGTGATGTAGCACTTGGACAACTGTGTCGGAGTCACGAGGTGTGGCCAGTGCGCGTTGTGCGGCGTGCTTAAACGTCGTCGCGAATTACATCGTGGTGTACGTCACCATCTCGCTTTGCATTCACCTCGGAGCAGTAATAGGAGTAGATGGTCTCGCTCTACGGGAGTCCTAGCCCCCGTGCCGATCCGGATTGCGTGCTTATGCCGGATCAGGTCGCGGCAGACGGTTATTAACGCTTAAGAGTTTATTTATCAACGTCCAGTTCATTTTACAGGGGGACTCTGATGCTGGAAAGTAGATTAACTAGACGAGTAGTAAAGTAGACTCGTTCCACTTATGCTTACTGCAGTGTGCAGGTTGAGGACCAAACGATGTGTGGGTTAGGTATATGTTCTTATTTCTTTCGTATATTTTCTTTAATTATATAGGTCAATTATATAAAATACTGTTAAACGATGTATGTACATATATAGGATGTCTCATGTAATTGGAATGAGCAGTGTGTTTAAAACGGTTAAGCTATGGTTAAGATTTGGTACTAATTAATTTAGGTTAGGTTAGTATTTTCTAGCATGTACCATTAATATTAATACTATGTGGTAACTGTGGAAAACTGTCTTTTTAATCCTTTCAATTTTTCAAAATAACTAGAAATGACTTTATTATCGATTTTATTTGACTATTTTACGTTACTTTTCGATTCTGTGATTTTTTTCAATAGATATTTCATCACTTTGATTAACTACGTATAAGTCAATTTAAAAACATGGACGCCACAACCGCGCGAAATTCAAATTTTTTGGATCACGGTGTATGGGACGCTTTCAAAATTTTCGATTCCTTGTCAACGTCGTTTTATACCAGTTTAAACCGAATATTCTATCTATAGGGTGTTGCAAAATATATGTTCAAAACTTGAGGTTAGATTACGGAGAAGAGGAAGAAGTGTCTCATGAACGTGAGTCCTACGTTATATTAGTTACTTCAAATATTATTTTAATAATTTACATATCGAATATTAAATGTCGATAGAAGAATTAGTTTCGTATTATATTAGTATCAGATTATATAACAACGAAATATTATTACTAGTTACAGAGTATTAATAGAGGTTATGCGATAAGCACACTTAAACTCTTGTTTTCGTTATTCAATTCTATTCAAACAGTGGGAAGACACGTTAAGTGTTAAATACGTGTCGGTCAATAAGTTACCCCACTATGGTAATCTTCGTACGAAGAGAGATATATATGTATCGTTTGCCACTAGGTGGCTACGTAGACGCAACATTGTTATGTTGTATACCGACGTCTCAGTTGCATCAGTCAACCGCCTATTGTAATATGTAAATACGAAGCGTACATAGAGATTTGATTTCCGTGTGTATAAAAGTACATCGAATCGTCCGCTCATTAATAAATAGTGTAAAGCGTCAAGAACGCGTAGAACGAAGCGAAGAATGCAAGGTTAAAATGGTGTGGAGAAATGGGACGGAAATTCTTCGAAGGCGTAATCCATAAATCAGTGTCTTGTTACGTCGAACATTTGCAGATGTTGGAGGAACTATATCTGAAAGTACAGTGTGATTCTCTCGACGGTGGAATCAGAAACAGTGCCACTGCCTAAATACCGTAACGCATATAGTCTCAGTTTTCGTACACATTCGCACATACACATTCGCGCGACTGTCTCCGCTGCAGCAGCTGCCATGACACTCGATGACGACGGCCTCTATGATACAATAAAAATATATCGATAGATGATACAACGAACACAAGGTTACCGTCACGGCATTTGAGCAACCGCACTGCCTATGTGAAGCTTCGAAAAAATATTTTTTCTATTTATTTACATTCTTTTCTAAAGAAAAGGAGAGATAATTTAATTATCGATGAATCCACGTATAAATATAAAAACAAATTTCTGTACTTTCTATCGAAAGTATTAATTTTAGAACGTATATGTCGACCAAAAGTATTTTATTTTTTTTCAGCGAATATTACTAGTTCATGAAAATTTGAGTCCCCTTTTGTATAACATCCTGTAGAAGTATCTCGCACGAAGTTTTTCGACTATATTTGAAAAATTGAATAAAATAAAAACGCATGGAAACTTTCGTTATAACGTTATCACCACTGACGACGTACATTGCTCGTGCAGAAAGTTTGGTTATCAGGATTGTGTACTTGGATAATTCAGGAAACTCAAGACAGTGGAAGCCTCTTTGGAGTCCACATCGTTAAGGAGTGCACTGGAAAGAGCTCTATAGCCCTTTGCATGGAACTTTCAGGTCCTCTTTCGTAGATTACGAGTTTTGATTGTCCAAGAAATCGGAAGTCAACCGCGTAGCTTCTAGCTTTAGATCCTGGAGCCCTGATTTCTCCGCATGCGCCACTTCAGACTTAACCTTCTCCAGTTTATTTTTTTGGTGCCTCTTCAGCCCGACTCGGTGCCGTCTGCTTCATTTGTCGAAGCGTTTTTGAAAGCAAAATAAATATCTGGGTTTGACAACGGGTAAACTATGCTCTCCTCGTTCTTGGGTTTGCTCTTAAAGTCAAGTGGCATAAAGTGAGGTTAAATTTGAGATAATTTGAGATACGGAATGGGAGATAATTCCGTGGTGACAAACGAGATTACGTGAATTCTCATTTTCGAACACGAAAATTACCCAAATTGAGGCACGATTATCAGAAGAAATGGGTGTGAGAGTAAAAGAGTAATATGCAAATGAAACAGGATTTTTGATAATATTTTATATTACAATTCGGAAAATAAAATTTTGTGTTATTATTATTATTATTTGAAGGTATATCGTGGGCAGTTAATAAAAAAGAAAATGGCGATGGATGTTAAAGTTATGATCCTTGACAACTTTTTTCAATTTTTCATTCACATTTTTCGACTCTTTTGAAAATCTCTTTTTTAAAAATAAAGTTTTCTAATTTCCTACTAAAAAACTTCCTATTAAAACTGTTTTCCACGTGATAGTTTGGCCTTGTTATTTTTATGCACTTTTAAATAAACTTCTAAATGAAAGCAAAGTTCTTCTAATATTTTTTTTTATGACATGATGATGTTTGTTGAAAAGAATTCAATGCTTTATCATATGAGGAGATTTATTATTATTAAGTATGCTTTAAAGCATATCATGGGTTCTCAGGTATTAGACACTGGCTAAAATAGGATGAGGATGGTTCACTTAGTAAAATCAAATTTTAATTAGTATATAGTAGTTTTGATATATTGACATGCATGTTTTGCAAATTTATTTTGCAGGTTTGCCTATGATTGAAAATTACAAATATTTATATAATATCAATATGAAGTAATAGCAACACTGTTGGCTAAATTTGGAGAAGCAGAAAATGGCCCAAAGCTATTGATATTTTTTCCAAGGCAAGAATATTATGATAATGATTTCATAACAGAATCCTGAAGGATTGTGGCCAGAAACTGATATTTTTGATCTTCTGATGTATTGAACATATACAACTCCATTGGAGTTCAAATCGTAATGGTACCGAATCAATACCATGAACTTTAACATGCAGGGACCAAACATAATCGATATGAGTTTGATGCTTCTACGAATGTATCGATTTCTGTTTTGCGCTTCTACGAAACTATCAATTTCAATTTGAAGCTTCTGCAATAGTGTCCATATCAGATCAGAGCTTCATCGACGATCCTCATTTGGTAGTTCATGAAACCTTTGGTTTGCATTTGATGCTTTCCAATATCGTAAATATTCCTTTTATTTTAAATGCATTAAGTTACTCACGATATTATGGGATACTCTATTAATGTACGTATTTTTATAGTAATTTTCTCCGAACATTATCTTCATTGCTGCTACCTTAATAGGAGGAGCCACATTTATCGATGACATTAAAGAGACGCAAAAGAGAGAATTTGTATTGATTCCACGTTCAATGGCGTCATGCTTAGTATTCTCTTCTTTATTTAACAATGGATCTTCTTCTCGGTGCATTCATTTATCGGATTCGTTCGTTCCGTTACCAAGCCTGCTATTACTTGCATCGAATCCTCTTTTCTTATCGTGACAATGTGATAATCGATATTACAATTGTTAGGGACCACTTTATCTCAACAACCGCGTGCTTTCACGATTTAATATCAAACGAGAATCGACGATTTCGAACAGCCAAGTATCAAATAGCTCTCAATGATCTCGTTAGGTATCAAACGGATATCTGTACTTTCTAGAAGGTACTAGGTCGATATTGATTGGAGACAGTACTGTGCAGATTTTACATAACTTCATCTGAGATGCCAGAATTTTTATAATTTATTTTATAGCATTGGTAATGTGGTATAGAATAATTTTTAAGAAATATATTTAAGACGTCATTGAGTGAACTGAAAAATTAGCAATAAATTCTAGAGCTAGCAATTTAAAAATCAGTGGTAAATTTAGAGATAGACTTGTCAGATTAGTATTAATTGTAATACTCTGTAGATTTTAACTACATGTTATAAAATAGTAATATCTTCTATGATTTATTCCTAATATTACTTTTGAGATGAATATTATTATTAGAATATAATTATTAGTAATAAATTTTTATTTTTTAAACAAAAAGCAATTATATATTAATTTATTAAATTTGACACTCTTGCTTCATATGATTGCATCATTAATGTTGTTTACATCTAAATTTTGTTATTCTTGATAATATATTTATGGGATAAGTCACTTGGATAATTCTTTTAATTTTATGTTAGATAATTAACACTGATTCTACGTCTACGCCAATGTTTAATTGCACTGCTTCATTATTTGATCTATATGTATCATATTTATTTTCCTTATCATGAAATGCGATATAATCAGATTTGTTGATGTGACATTTCCAGCTAATAATGAAAATTCGAGTAACCTATTTCGTAATTGTGTCACAGAAAGTGGGTCTTACTACTCTTTGACTAACCAGACCAGTGCCAAATTCCGAGTTTCGCATAATATTTGTATTGATTTGATGTAGTTTCCAAGTACATAGGATTTTGTTACCTTTTGGTATCTTCCATTGAGCAGCCTGAAATTTAATTACTTAAATCTGCATAGCACTTGTATTGATTTGATGTGGTTTGAAGAAGTATTAATATTAAAAATTAATATCAGTATCTAAAATTTTAATTCCTTTTCATATCTTCTATTGACTAGTCTGAATTTTAATTACTTTCATCTGCATAGTATTTGTATTAGTTTGATGTGGTTTGAAGAAGTATTAATATCAAAAATTGGTATCAGTATCTAAAATTTTGATACTTCTTGATATCTTCTACTGAGTAGCCTGAATTTTAATTACTTTCATCTGCATAGTATTTGTATTAGTTTGATGTGGCTTGAAGAAGTATTAATATTAAAAATTAATATCAGTATCTAAAATTTTAATTCCTTTTCACATCTTCTATTGACTAGTCTGAATTTTAATTACTTTCATTTGCATAGTATTTGTATTAATTTGATGTGGTTCGAAAAAGTGTTAATATCAAAAATTGGCATCAGTATCTAAAATTTTGATACTTCTTGATAATCTTCTATTGAGTAGCCTGAATTTTAATTACTTTCGTCTGCATAGTATTTGTATGAGTTTGATGTGGTTTGAAGAAGTATTAATATTAAAAATTAATATCAGTATCTAAAATTTTAATTCCTTTTCATATCTTCTATTGACTAGTCTGAATTTTAATTACTTTCATTTGCATAGTATTTGTATTAGTTTGATGTGGTTTGAAAAAGTATTAATATCAAAAATTGGTATCAGTATCTAAAATTTTGATACTTCTTGATATCTTCTACTGAGTAGCCTAAATTTTCATTATTTTC
>NW_016910162.1:2400827-2404216 GCF_001483705.2 Eufriesea mexicana
ATTATTTATTTATTTATTACATAATAAACAATTATATTAAGTAATAAATTATAGCGAACAGATATGATTAGGAAATATTTGGTAAAACTGTAAAATAATATTTCATTGAAATAATACTTGATATAGTAATAATAATAATAATAATAACAACAATAATAATACTTGAAATAATATTTAAATGCATTAGTGCATTATTTAAACGCTGTAACTGTGTATAAAATAATAAAATACACTTACTGACAAAAGTTAAGAAGCAAAATATATGAGATACATAGATTGATATTAAAAATAGTTAATTAAAAATATGAGATATTAAGGAGAATACTTATTGTTTACTATTGTATAAAATACTATCTCTTCATCCCTTTTTTAAAATTTTAATACACGTATTTTATAAGATAAAGAATATATGAAAATTTTCAAATAATTACTTTATTACTTAATTTTCGCTAGTAAATATATTATTAATCAAAATTCGTGATTGCATATTATAAAACACAAATATTCAAGTACTTTTCAAATACGAATATATAATAAATTAGGTTATCTTACTCCAAGAGTAATAACAATCAACCTAACCTAACCTTACCATCCAACCTAACCTATTTTCTATTATTAAATATTACCATGCTTACTGCTATCGAAAAAACAGTTTTGCAAATATTAATATCTGAGTGTTATATAGAGACCATTTATTCTAAAATTGACAATGCAATTTTAAAAAGAATGGCTGCGACCGCGGACCAATCAATATGTTACATTTATTTATTGAAATAAACTGAAATCCGACGGGGAGCAGGATATCTGTACCATTGATAAAACAAATTCTGTCGTCGAGGAAAATAAATTTGTTCATTGAATATATATACACATCCATTTGAAAATTATTGAAAATCGAGGTTAACCTGGTTATTCAAATAACACGTTATATTCGAAAGGAGTATTATTTTTCGAATCTTTTTATGCCGCGCTACACGAGCATTTTGTCATACGTAACATTTTCCAAACACAGTCAGTTTATATTTTTCGTTAAATCAGAATGTTAAAAAAGGATAGGCTTTTTATAATTCACAGTTTGGAAGCACCAATTAGTCTTTAAATAATTAGGTATATATATTAAACCTTTTTAAGACTCTTCATTAAAAACTTGTTATAGCTGTGAAGTTTCGTTGGGAGCATTATTTTTTTGCATTAATTGGACGTTGCGTGATAATTAAGAGAGATATCGTGGAAATTTATAAAAGCGTTTTTTTTTTTAGAGAACATTTTTTTTTTTTTACAGTAATACTTTCGATATTTTTCGGCATGTTTGATATTAATTCAGAATTTTTATTTAGCCTTTAAAGGAATATTCATGAATTTGGATTGATTTAATTTATAATAATTTACAACGAGAGAATTTTTTTTTAAATAATATTCTAGCATAATTGCTATTTCTTTTTTTTTTTTAGCAACAGGTTAATTAATTTTTCATTTATTGATATTTCTCTTATTTCATATTATTTGTAATATTTTATTACCAATTTTATTTTATCATTACACTGAACTGTTATACTGTTTATTATTAATTTTATCATTATGTTATAGCATTTCACAGTAATTGTATATTATTTATTATTTCATTATACTTCTTTATTTTTTGAAATTTTAATCTTAGCCTCTTGGTATGCGAAGCCAATATTTCCAATATATTATTTTTATAAATACAAATATCATATTTTATATTGTGTGTTATCTAATTATAACAATATTAAATATCATGATATTATATTATAATATGAAATATCATATCTGTCATATAGAAAGTTACATTTTGTATTATACTAATAATACATTTTTATCTATATAATAATAGTAACAACAACAACAACAACAATAATGATGATGATAATAATAATAGTAATAATAATAATAATAATTACTAAATTACTAAATTTATCAATATACTCACACACACTCACACATACAGCAATTTCTACATTTATCAACATATATACACTCACACATACAGCAATTCCTAAATTTATCAACATACATACACTCACACATACAGTAATTACTAAATTTATCAACATACATATATTACACATACAACAATTACTAAATTTATCAACACACATACACTCACACATACTAAGCACTACAACAATACCAAGATAATTCCTGCAGCATAAACCTGGCACATCCTCTATGATGAGCATAGACTAGAGAAATTCCGAGGACCCACAAGGAATTATATATAATTGAAATAATAATAATAACGTTGCAAGCAATACAATCTTTAGATGGCTTCATAAATATATCAAGCTTGTGATAAATATTTATTACTATTAATAAACCTCAAAATATAGCTTACCTCGAACTATCGTAAACCGGTTCTCCAGAAAGATTTAGCCTTCTTTCATTTAAATCACTTTATTCGACAAGAATTCCAACAAACGATTGAACAATTTTCCATATCCGATTTCGCTATTTTTACCATTTTAACACCCATGCTTATCGTAATTCATTATAGCATTCACCAGTTGGAATAATTAGAATGAGCCATTCGTTTGATTTAAACGCCACGATAGCCGGGGGGAAATTTAAATATTTATTATTCATAACGCGTATCTGTCGATGCTCAGATTTCTCAACTAAAACCAAACTGGGTATTAATGTCGTGTTTCATTCTTCGTGCAACTCATGCTCGGCTTCAGCTCACGGGTGAATCATGATTTGTGAGCCGATAACCAACATTTCCGATAGAAAGTTCGGGCAATAATACGTGCGGAGAAAATGCACCTCTAATCTTGCAACTCTGCCCTGATATAATCTTCTTTTTCCTTCGTTTCACTTATTTTCTTGTAGATATATAACAAATAAACGATAAAATAATAATAATAAAATAAAGAAATATTTTACATAGTTGTAGAATTAAATTATGGTAAGCCATTAGGCACTGATTTGGGTATAAGTAATTGGGACCAGAAAAGGAATGGCAACGAATCCTTTTCTAGCAGAGCAATATACTAGACTAATTCAGAAACAAATATCAAATGTATGTATTAATATTTTCTTAACGACCTGATTGTTCATTTAATAATATAATAATAACATTACTAAAATTTAATATAATAGTAATAATAGTAATAATAATATGATAATAGTGTAACAAATATCCAATATTTTTATTAATATTTTCTTAACGACCTGATTATTTATTTAGTAATAAAATAATAATATTACTAAAATTTAATATAATAATAGTAATAGTAATAATAATATGATAATAGTATAACAAATATCCAATATATTTATTAATATTTTCTTAACGACCTGATTATTTATTTAATAACATAATAATAATATTAATAAAATTTAATATAATAATAATAATAATAATAATA
>NW_016910162.1:2404638-2456026 GCF_001483705.2 Eufriesea mexicana
ATTATATTTATATACTATACTATATTATATTATATACTATATACTATTCTGTATTAAGTATTATACTATACTACTAAGTTCTGTTTAAAAATTTTGAAATTTGGGAAAATTGGGACTGGGGAATTGTTTACTGATGCTTTACTGATGTTTTAACAAAGTAACCGAAATACAGGACAATACACTTCACTGTTGAATATGTAGGCTTGGAATAGCCTTGAGTTCAGCCAGGTCTGATATACAATTCTGTAAGCACACTATTATAGTTTTCCGACCACGATGGATAGGCATGAATTACACATGCCTGCTGTAATTTACATTTTAAGCTATTGGGTGATCCACGTAACTCGACTACCTCAAATTGCTTCTAAATTGTTATATAAAAGGGTGTATAAAACACACTGTTAGCTCCCATACTGTTTTGCAATTTTATTAAAATTCGAAGGTTATTTCTACCTTATATATTTCCACAAAATTTTCATTTAGCCAATAGTTGATGACTAATTTGATGTACAGTGACTTAAAAATATTAAATATTGAAAATACTAAGTTATATATTAGATTAGAGGACAAATTCGAAAATTAAAATTAGATTCAAAAAATTATACCTAAATGTTCACACAGCTGTGTGCTATTCCATATTAATTTCTTGGAAATTTAATTTATGTTCGCCAATAGTATTTAGAAAATTTCAATATAAATTCAAAAAGTTCAATATAAATCTGTCAATCAGATAACGAAATAATCTCTTTATTGTGTAAATTAATTCCATAATTAAATTTAGATATAATTCTACCTGATGATTTATTTCTTAAATTATCTCTTTTAATTTACTATAATACTATACTATACTATCTACTTTATTACTATAATTTAATATATAATTTTATATCTAGTATAAAATCAATTTGTCAATTGTCAAGTATGACTCAGCTTTAATTTCATTCAAATTTATTGAGAAATTCCACGAATATCACCTTTCCAATGCTATTACTGCAAAGTAATTAAAAAATGATTCCTGTTAATTGCTTCTCCCAGTATATATAAAATAAAACATTTAAAATTACTCAAAATAAAATTATAAAGAAGAAACAAGAAAAAAGAAAGAGAAAGATAAGGACAAGTTAAAGAATGAATCTCATAACAATAACATAACAGTAACCATAACCTCAATAAGGAAAAACCTTAGAACATATACAGATAGGTGAATGAAACACTCAGAGTATTTAAATAAAATTTTTGGGAAAGGAACAAAGAAATAATTAAAATACCTACACACGTATAAAACAAAATAATCATAATTCCAAAATTATATCAATAGAAAAAATAATTCAACCATTTATACTATATATACGATACATTGATTGGAGATACGAGCCGTGGGTGCGCTAGTGAGTTAAGCGGCAGATCTTAAATTTACTCACGTGCTTAACCCTTTGCACTCGACGATGTTTTCGTTACAGAAAAATAGTAATTCGAAGATTTCTGTCATAAAGTCGAGGATATTTTTGAAATGGCAAATAAGAAATCGCATGCAAATTAACCACTTGCGCTATAAAGACGTGCCACGCACGTCGAGATGCTTTTGTTCCAAAGCCGCCAGCGACGTGTATACCACGTCAGTGTAACGCCTTACCGCATGTTATATTGTAGAGTATGGCACAACAACCGAAAGTTAAATCGTAGCACAAGTGGTTAAGACGTAGAATTATTTTATTTCGACATTGCACGCATCGTTAGGTAATTTTGAATTTGATATATTAATTAACATCGATTTTTAGAATCTAATTTAATGGTGACTGAGAGGCGCCTCTCGAGTGCAGAGGATTAATAATGAAAAAGGAACTCATGAAAAACGTCTGCATATCTTCGCTGACAGCAAAAATCAGAGATTGTAGAATCATCCATTTCAATTCAGATATTTCCAGTGTTAAAAATTCGAGCTAACCAGGTCACAGTGTCAAGTCATAATGACTATGTTGCGAGACATCGAAGACTGTGGAATCATTCATTTCAATTCCGACATTTCCAGTGTTAAAAATTCGGGCTGACCAGGTCACAGTGTCAAGTCGTAATGACCACGTTACAAAGTATGAAAGAAGATTTTCATCCCAGGAATATCCCGGCATCGAAGCCTCCTTTGACGAGAAGGCAGCACCTAAATGCAAGCTTGTAACGACTACCTGCCGCGAAGGAACATCGTTCGATCGTGATTGCACATTGCATCTCTATAATTAACGGTACTGTTTCCAAGAGAAGCCTAACGCTGGGCCCACACTGGTTAGAACTGTTCGCGAACAGTTCGAGAAGAACCAGCCTGACCGCATCGCAGTTCAAACGGTTATAGATTTAACCATTTGCGGTCCAAATCGCATTCGACGTTCTGTCCCAACTAATTCCTGGTTAAGGACATATTTCCAATTGCTATCCAAAGTTTCATCCTAACTTTATATCCTTCTGACCACCAACTGTCTATCTAGCTCGAAATATTCCTGTCAAATTAAATTGTATTTACGTTGAGGCGGAAATATTATAGACCAATCAAAACAGCACACGGTTAACAGCAAATCTGACCTCTTCGTAATGATCATCGAGGTTAACCACATGACGCGATGTTACGTGAAAATTAGTCTCGATGTCGCTGCAGATCACTTCTTCGACACTGTCCAGGGTTGTCAGAGGTGTCCTGGTGAAATGAACTGGGACGTTCACGAAACGTCGATATTAAAGCTGATTTTCATGCGACAGAGATGTTAGAGGCAGTACAGTCCTGTTGGATACTTCATAGAAACTGTTGCTCGAATTCGATGAGATCCTGTTGCTGATCCGTTCACGCACGTCACGAATTCGCGAACAGACCCCTGGATTAAGGTGTCCGTCACGAACACACCCATAGATTAAGGTGTCTGTCGCGAACAGATCCTCAGATCAACGTATCTGTCGCTAGCAGACTCTTGGATCAAGGTGTCTGTCAGGAACAGATCCCTAGATCAGAACACCTAGTGTTCGTTATTCGCAAAAATCGAAGGGATGTTCTGAAGATCCTTTTCTGAGATCCCTTTATCAGCGTTGGCAGGTCAGAAGAATTTGCACGCAGTACTTGGAAGCTGTTCGCGATTAGCTTTGAGGCTCTGTTTCTATGGACGATGGGAGGATGGAAGATGCAGGAGAGAGGATGGTAGGTTTCTATGGGATACGGAGGATACATTTCATCCGGAGGTCTGCTAGAAGCTTCGTTAGTAAGGCTACTTAGCAGAGCCGTGTCTCAGACGTGGGATATTATAGGAATATTATAGGGATATTATAGGGAAATCAGAAGCTTCAGGAACTTCGAGTTGCGGGACTTCAATCGTCCCAGAATCCATCTGGTGGAGAGTTCGCGACTATGGGGTCGCCACAGCTCGTTAACGGTATTATGGATGCAGCGTAAGACTCTTCCCGGAGGGTTGGATCGAGCTCCATCGATTCCATTCGCGTGTGCTTGCCGTTGGAATATTTCGAAAGAATGCCCAGAGCTCACGCGATTAAAACGTCGCGTTTACAGTTGGACGTTGAGAAACGTGGCGTGCAGCTGACCAATAAGGCCTGGAGTATACGAAGTGGTTTTTAACGATTCGATCGCCGATTTGCCACGTGATCCCATGCCCGGTAGTTGAATTGTTCGCGCGAAGATAGTGCTTAGCTTCCAACAGAGAGTATGGTCGCTCGACGTGGGCAGTAGGAACGTTTTTATCGGTTCCAGGTTAATGCACATGCGTGTTCCAGCTAGGCGAGATATGCGTGTCAAGATGTGACTTGATGGATTTGTAGCGTGGGGTATGGTATATAGGTTAATGGTCGCTGTTGGGGATGAAGTACACGGGGATTTTGGGTTCGAGCTCGAAGTTTCGGTATTGATTCAGCTAACGATACTTACAAAACTTCCATACGAAACTTAAGATGACAATTTTGAAGACACGTTGTGAAGAAACCCATTAGGGTTTTTTGATACTAGATATGTATTATAACTTGTGCCTACTAACGTGTCAAAAGCGATGTCCATGACGATAAGGTTCCCTTGTAAGTCATGTTTTATGATAGTCATGTTCCATGTCTTCTGATAGAATTCTAATCAAAGATAAGGGGCAGTGTAGATGGAAGAAATATGGCTGGGTGGGGCACAGTTCGGTATTGGACCGTTAGGTGGCACTAGTGGCACCGGTTGATACAGCGACATCTGGGATAGCTTGTAATACCATAGGTATTTTAACCCTTTGGTATTCTAACCTTTGTTAATTAATATATCAAATTTACAAATACCCAACGATGCATGGAATATCGAAGTAAAATAATTCTATGTCTTAAATTGCATACAATTTCTTAATAGGGACTAAGTCTAGGCGAAAGTAACTCCCATGATACGGTTTGGTTTATAAAAATAATGAGGTTGAGGATGTAATGATACCTAGGATTGTATCTATAAAGACCAAATGATGTACAAGCTGTTGTTAAATATAAAAGAAATATAACAAGGTTCTACATTCAAGCATCAGGTACTGGTGCTAATTGATGCAACAACATCTAGGATAGCATGTACAGTATGGTACAAAATGATAGGACACTCTGTAATTTTTAGAATCTCTTGAAACAACTGCAATATGTATACATAGTTTCATCTGTTTATGTGAAAAATAGGTATGACAAAAAGCTACCTAAAGGTAGCCTGCTATCTTTGCTATATTTAGAAAAATATTCCAAAGACAATAATTCTTTTTCAACATCTTTATAAATAGCATATATTGCACCTAACCTAACCTTCCTCTGTAAAATCAAATTTCATTCATAACCATATGATCCTTTTTCCCCATGATGTGCTATAATTTAGTCCTGCATTATAGTATTCTTCGTTCCCTAATGGGAATTTAAAGTATAGCAATCTCCACGACACTACGTAATCTTACGTCAAACAATGAGGTCCTTCATAGAAATAGACGTTGAGTTATATGACGTTACCTAGGATTCCATCTAGCTAACTTCCGATAGAGAGCAAATCATGAGTAAGCTGTTGCTAATGGAGGAAATACGTCGTAGCTCTAAATTGAAGTATTAGCTAGTGCTGTGAATTGGTACAGTGACATTTAGGGTCGTGTATAATCCTATCTTGAGGTATAATAGTCTCGATACAACGTAGCCTTAGACCAAATAACGAGGTCTTAAGTTAAAGGATCAAACTATGATTGATATAATAGCGTCTAAAGTTTCATTTACTGGCTTATGTCTTTCGATGAGGACAAAGTCATGTATAAACTATCATTAATGGAAGAGATATGTCGAGATTCTAGAATGGGGCATTAGGTAGTGGCAATAACTGATACAGAGACTAAAACTAGGCTGAGGTATAGTTATCTTCGCAATACTGCGTGGTCGTATGTTGACTGTTGGAATGGCACTCGAGGATGTATTCAGCAATCTTTTAACAGGGATCAATAAACTAGTCAAAACTAGTATTATCTTAGCACATGATGATGATGACTGAGACAGAATACTTATATAGTGATTTCGTACACTAAAAGATGAAGCAGTATCAAATCAGGACAAAAATGAAAATTGAAATGTCGATAATAGAATATACTGTTCAACTACCTAGCCTAAAGTATAGTTGCTTCCACGACATGACCAAGTCTTAAATCAAAGTTAGGAGCTCTCACATCCGTTCAGTACCTATTAGAGGCACAGACTGCTAAGCTAGGAGCACAGGAATCGAAGTACAATGCAATTGCATTCATCAGTGTCATTACTTTAAAGCAAGAAGTTTACTGAAAGAAATTTGACAATATAAGAGCTTGGAACTTCAGTCAGAGCTGCGCAGTAACTGTGCACAGCTCAGAAGTTAGCACTCGAGGCAAAGGGGATCTTCTGTTTGCTCTGATTCCTTTGATGTTCTTGAAACCTATGCTTCTCACATGGCAGCAGGATAAGTTACGACACTATTTTTATCTGATGTTAATTCAGACCTTCTCAGAGAGCTTCTCCCACTCCATCTCTATCACGTTCATACAAACTCAGCTTTCATTTGTTTCTCAGCAAATGATAGTATTCGTGACTGTATGCATTGGCGAGTTTATTTCCAAATTATCTCTGTCTTCTACCTTTAATGACATCAATGAGGGAGTAAACGTCAACAGGATTGTGCTAAATAGCTAACCCGGATTCCACGTCTATTGCACTGCTTCATTGCTCTGTTCCAGTTAGTCTGGGGTCTGGATGTGTCCTGTTTTGCTCTCCTCTTGCGCCACGTAATTTTATTCCTATGACACTTCCACCCAGTAAGGAAACTTCGTGTGACCTACCTCTATGATCGTGATAGAAAAAGTGGATCTGTTGCATTCCTCCAGTGCGCAAATTCCTCGGTTCTGCGGAGTACTCCCTTATCAGAAATCCTGAAACACTACGGCAGGGATAGGTAGACTATAGTTATAACTTTAGAATATGGTAATGCAACTGAATATAGGAGAAGTATAAATATTAATACAGGTGTGGTTATAGCGAAATGCTAAACAGTGTCTTATCTTAACAAATGTTCGTCACGAATGCGAGCATTCTGTGCATATGTGCCATATGTGTCCTACGGTATCTATCAGAACCAATCGATGACACATATGTGGCTCGAGAAGAACGTCAGTCGATATCCCAAGAGCCACCAGGAATATAAAATGGCGGAGAAAGAGGTTTCTAAAGATCCAAATTGACGTTGATTAATAGTTGAAGTTGAATGAGCCTGTTACATGATTGACAGCATAAAAGTATATTCGAATTTCACGCTGTCAATTCTCCCTTTAGCTTTCGTCGTCCTTACACGTGTTGGAATCGAAATCACATAGGAATTCAAATCGTTCTTATCGTTCCGAGACACCTGACGTTCATCAGGATAGACGTGCTTGAGATATAAACTCTGATAAGGACAATACGGAACTGACAGTGTCTTAGGTGCTTGGTGTCACCTAGGTAACGAGCTTTGTTTCACGAAAATGTGTGTAATCATGTACCCAGGAAGTTCCAGCTGCAGCTTCCCTGAATTCTCAAGGAGTAGTACTAAGACATGTCTCTGTTATTCCAAATTTTACCACTAAATTAGTAACATTTAACTGGTTGCATATTGACTGACAGTTGAATTCTAGTGGATGACAGTTGACTGTGTTCTGTTACTTCAAATGATCTATCTATCTCCAAATTTGTTCTGAATATTGAACTAACCATGATCTAACTTTCTCTACACGTTACTTTTGTAGTAACAAAATTGATTAGAAATTTAAAAATACAAAGTTTTATAGACTTTCCTACATAGATCATCATCCTGATGCTCCCCTGTCTATGAAGCTAGTAGGCACGAGGTCTTTTTGCTTAGGGTGGAACATCAAACTCTTCGTGAGACTCACATCAAATTCTTCAGATGAAATTTGCGTCAAGAAGATCAATAAATTGGTGATTCGTTATTTTCTTATAATTCGTGAAGCTAATATAATATAAAGAAGTTCTACAAATTTTTGTGATGTGTCACTTTAAACGAGTACAGAAATTTGCCCAATTGATTGTTTCTCTGGCAACCTAGGTCACTTATCTCTTTTTATTTAAGAGTAGTAGGCGTTCTATTATTTGTAAACAAAGGTGCACGCGTGTAAATATGCACCTTTGACGCGAGTGCAACAGTTGAAAATCGTTTAAAAGAAAACAGAGGCACGCTTCTCCATTGTATCGACATGTATACAAAACGTCTGGTGCTTATAAAGGCCCGTACACACTGGGATAAAATTGCTGGAAGCACTGTGTCCCGAAAGTCGGTCGACTGCCGCTGCACATCGTTGACGTTGAGCGATTTCAAACTAACTTTGTTTGATTATACAACAGAGTCTTGATTGTTGCGTGAAATGGGACTGAAAATGCGTACAAACATCGAGGTTTATGCGATTAAATTAATTATCGTTTGCGGTCATGGTTCTTGTATTGTCGTCGGCATTTTAATGGATGATTACTGAAAAGGATGCGAAAGTACGATAAAAATGGGTATCAGATGATTCCTTGTATAAAAACTAATCGAAAATGTAAAGTAAGATTTTTTCCTGGTGGCTTAGTTTTTGAAAAAAATTTCGATGCACTTTGGCCAAGCTTCGGGTAACCTAACCTAACTTAATTCGGCGTAGACAGGCAAACGTACGTGTAAGTATTACTCATTTGCGGTTATGTTGTTTTTTAAAATAGGTATAGTTATTTAGAATGTACTCTGAATCCAATGGAAGCTTTAATTGAGCGTACAATTCAGAAAAAATAATTAAAAAATATACTAAATGCTGAAAGTGAATTTGTAATTTGCAATTTGCATAATTACATACATATATCAAGAATTATATATTTGGAATATGTAAGTTATCGAAGCTAAAATTTTATATTTATGGTGCCCTAGGGAATACCTAGAATTCCCTAAATGTAGTGTGCATTAATCACCTGCGCCATCTGGTAGTAGACTTCCACATTTTCCATTCTCCAATTTATTTGATAAAAATATTTATTTGATTACACGTACTATACCATATGAGATTTATGAAATTATGAACATCAATTTGTTATGTTCCTAACCTCAATGCTGCTAAAAAATTAATGGTACTCCATACAAAATATAAATGGAAACAAAAATTCACACCAACTCGTTGAAACAACAAATTCAAAATTGCAATCGATATTTCTCCCATTTATAAGTAAAAAAATTCGTGTTAATCTAACCTTCTACTTATTTTCTAATTAAAACCATAAACAAACATTCGCAATCGGCATTTGTCGAATCTATAAATAAAATACCGTTAGTCATAAGGCGCCATATTTGCGTCGGTTATAACCTCAAAACGTAATACAGTAGACTGAGCCGAGTGCAGCTATATTAATGGACGCTGCTTTTTGATGGTTTAATTTACGACCTGGTCGATATCGTGGCGCTGTACGAGCCTTAAGAAATCCCATCTTAAATCTCGCGGCTCTTTTTACCGGTCACGCGCATCCTCCGTGCCTTCTCCGGCCTCTATATCCTCGCTCAATAGCTTATTAATACGTCATTAGCCGAGGCGAGATGACTAAATCAACGATACAAGGTCCGTGCAGCCGATTACGGCCGGGATCTAATTCCCCTGTGTTGTTGGCCTGTTGGGTCGAGAGCTCTGGCCCTCTAGCGGCATTATATCGGTAAAAGCTTCGACGAATTGCTCGAGAGCCCGTTTAAACGGTTTAGGGATTAGGTAGACCGGAAGCGGAGTGATTGCACGGAGTTGGAGACGCTTATTGTTTGCTCTGTATAGGGGTATTTTTAGGAGACGAGCTAGAGCTTGATGCGAAGATTGGTACTTGGCTAGGGATTTCTTTATTCGATGGGGTTCAGGGTATTTTAAGGAGATTGCTTGGTTATTGCATTCCCAATACCTTATCGGATTCTATATCGAGATATGCAATCAGATTGTATTAGCATTCGGCTACCATGGTGTCCATGGGGTTATTACTATTACTGTCAATTTTTACAGCAACGAATCAATTTTTATTTTTTATTCATTTCGTGTACTATACGAGAATACAAATAGGGCTCAGATGAGTCTAGGGTTCTTTTTATTTACTTGTGAAAGTAACTTTGAAGGCCCGGATGAGTCTAGGGATTTTTATTTACTTGTGAAAGTAACTTTGAGGGCCCAGGCGAGTCTAGGGTTTTTTATTTACTTGTGAAAGTAACTTTGAGGGCTCGGGTGAGCCTAGGGATTTTTATTTACTCGTGAAAGTAACTTTAAGTGCTCATGCGAGTCTAGGGATTTTTATTTACTTGTGAAAGTAACTTTGAGGGCTCAGGTGAGCCTAGGGATTTTTATTTACTCGTGAAAGTAACTTTGAGGGCTCATGTGAGTCTAGGGTTTTTTACTGGTGAAAGTAACTTTGAAGAATGTACATGTAGGTTGTAATTGGGGGTATTACATTCTTATGTAGTGATAAAATTTTGCAAAAATTTGTATTGTTATAAAATATGTGGAAAAGGCAGAGAATTAAAGCTATATAAAAATTATATTAAATTAGAATTAGAAAATATAGGAAAATTGTACAACTTATGCAACAATCTATATATTATGCTTCTGTTTGAAAAAATACGTTAAAAGTGTAGACTAAAATTTGTTTCTATTGAACTTGTTTGAGAAAATTGAGTTCAAATATTCTCGTGGCGTGTCGACTTTTTGCTTATTATATTGAATAATATATAGTGAAATTAGATTAATTTTGAACAGGCAATCCAGTTTTTCAAACTCAATTATCTAAATATTTTTTTTAATGTTTCGATGATTTATTTTGTTAATTCCACAGAATTGTGACGCATCAAGGTGCACACCCTTCAAATATTCAAAATCAATTTTCTCGAAAACGAAGCTATTGAATTGTTATAGCCATTTCAATTCCTACAGGTTTTTGATTAAAATTTTCAATTGTATTGACATTTTCGACTAATATCGTGGTGAGCTAATTTTTTTGCACAAAAAATGTTATTCTTCATTTCTGATGTATTTTTTAACGTAGAATATAACACATAAGTTTTAATAATTTTCTAACACTTTCGATAATTTTTGATAACTTTTTTAACCTACTTCTATGACTACAAAAATATCACATTAATGAATTTTAAAAAGTAATTTAATTCTCGATACTCTTTCTTCGAGTCCTACATTTCTGTTTGAAGACCCAAATTTTTCATTCGTTTGCATCGTGCAAACGTTGCTTTTGGAATTCACTTAAATTTCCCATATTTCCCTCGCTATGTTCATTTGCATCGTCGAAAATTTACTTTTCATTACGCGATTTAAATTGATAAATCTCGCTATAACGAGGAAGAAAATTTACCGTTCATTTTATCTTCTCTTCGGGTAAAACTTACTCTTTGCACATCGCAGGAATTCGAGGCAGAAAAGAAGTTGGAGCAAACGTTCCGCAGATTAGCTTTAGCGGATTTTAAAAAGATCAACGGAGTTGTTTGAACATCGATACTTTATCGAAGTCTGCAGATCGAAGGTTCAAATATTTATTTCCATTTTTATTGATAACTTTAACTCTTGTTTCAACAATGACATCGGTCTTACACGAACTAAAGAGGAAGACTAAAATTGCTACATCAGCTCACTTGTTTCTAGAAAAACGGAATTTCTTGAAATTTAAAAAACAAAATTTTTAAACAAATTTTTTTCTGTTTCATCCCTTGAATTTTAACTTAAATTTACTTCATTTTTGTTCCATAAATAGTTGTACTTATTGAACAAAAATCATCCTTCTCGCTATTTCAGAATATTAAATTTCTCTCTTTTATTTTCTTCAACTGATCATTATTTTTGTTCATGGATATAAATTATAAAAAAAAACGATTTTTTATTTTTTATATCTGTGTTACTATCTACAGCGGTAATTATGCGATTAGTAATATGTACAGTTAAACATCCAATTTCTATTTTGAAACGACTTGTTAATTACTCTGTATGCAATCCTAACCTTATGCAAATGAAAGTCGCACCATGTTAAATAGACCTGAACAAGACGAGATTAATTATACAGTATTCTTACATTCCTGATACTTTATTCAGTCTTCAAACACGAGATCTGATTACCTGGCACATTTTGTAGCTCATATCGTTTGTTTTATTTAACCTCTTGCACTCGAGAGGGGAGCCACAGTCGCCATTTAATCAGATTCTAAAGATGGACGTTACTTACTCGACGATATTTTGGCTAAAGAAGAGTAGGAGTTGAAAGATTTTCTGCTATAAATTTGAAGATATTTTTATCAGCAGTTAACACTAGATTTACGGACGCTATCTGTATATCTATTTCTACATATTTGACACCTGTCAAATTGACAAGGTAAAAGAAACCACGTGTCTTTTTTTTAACGATTAGTTTAATTTAAAAACAATTACAATATTAATAGTTATATATAGTTATAGTTATCTATAGTTATATTTATAGTTAGTTATAGTAGTATAAGTCAACTAAATCTGTTACCATCCTATAATTGGAGCAAGCCATCCGTCAAATTGACGGGTTCCGTAAATCTAGTGTTAATAAGAAATCGTATACTAATTAACACGTAGAATTATTCGATTTCGATACCTCGCACGCCATTACACTATCTTAACTCTTTCGCGATGGTGGGCGTCGCCACAGTCTTTCTCGTAGAATTGTCGTTAGTATCAGCATAGTACTGTCGTTACCAAAAATAAGTAAACATATAAGAATGTATTGTACTCTCGTTAACAAAAATAAATATACATATAAGAAAGTATATTAGTCCAAGTCGCAAGATATTCACTATGACCAAACTTGTCATAGAAGCTCCCTTTTCGTTGGATCAAACTATACTTAGTGTTGCGACGGCAATAATACGTGGAAGACGCGCCCCGCCGTCCTTCTTGACGATCAAAAAATTATAAAACGAGACATCAGACGATCGTGAGAAATCAAACAAAACACATCAGATGACGTAAGACGGTTTTGGAGCTCAGATAAGACACGACAGACGTGAACTAGGACTGGAAGACGCAAGACGGTAAACGGAAGATGGAAAACAAAACGAAAAACGGCAAGGGAGAAGACGATACACCACACACACACCAATCACACACACCCACATCATAATCGTAGAATAAAGCGTAATTACAACCATAATCTGCGCTTTATTACCACTTAAGTGCTCAGTGTCTCGTAAGGGATTCGGCACACTGAGAAAAAGGGGGCATCACAAGTATACCGTACGCTGCCCCCTCCGCGTGTAGCTCATCCACATCCACGCGGTGCAACACTTAGTTAAATTATAAAGTTATTTTGTAGGAGTGGTAGTATCTTCGGTAGATACCCCACTCCCAATATTCCGTTTCCAAGAGAGAGGTTTAAGTGCAGAATATCTTCTTTGTCCTGTTTGATGATGATGGACGGTGTTCCTGTTGCGTCCTGATCACTGCAACTCGCTCGGGGAGTTTCGCGGGGTTGTATGGCCCGTTACGTTGCTGCGGCAATGTTGCTGGGATGCGGCCTACCCTGACTTGATAGAGGTAGGCCTGGTTATTGTTGAACTACAGACAGTTCTATAGTAGACAGTCTCCTGCGCTGAGTTGTTGGGGAGTCTTGATGGGGTTTTTAGGAAGAATCTTTTTGTGAATGCCTTGTCGGTGGTTTTATAAGGTTCGTCTGTCTGCTGATTGGTTGGTATAATATTGGGGGTGTGTGCTAGCTTCAACGTCTTTCGGTGGTGGTGGTTGTTTAAACAATCTAGGTCCTTATACCTGTCGTCTTAAAGGGTAATATATCGGTCCTTGTCACGATTACCCAAGTGGTGACTTAGGTGACAACGAGTGTATAGAAGTCAAGGGATGCTGACAATAAGGACATAAAACAGTCCTCCACTTGACCTGGGACATTGCAGTCCTAGGGCCGCAACAGTTCCTATGGTGCTGGCCTGGTAGTATCCCGGTAGTCGTCGTTGCTATCGATAGGGTAGCATGTAGAAGGACGACAGGAAAAGGAAGGGATGCGTTTCGTCTCGGGCCTGCTAGTGGACTCATCATTAAGGCTTGCTTCTAGCAGGCCCTGCCTTAGACCAGGGATACTTAGGTGTCACAGGAACGGCTTTTACCGAGGACTTGTAGGAAAGTCCTCGAACCTCCTTCAAGTAGGAATCCATCTATTGGCGAGGGTGAGAACTTGGTCGTTACAATTTAAATCAAAAAATTACTGAACTTATTAATTAATTAAACTTAGTTAAATTAAAAATAGGTGCGAAATGGGGCATATGAGCGTTGAAGTGTACATTCTACAGAATCCCCAGATACCTGATTTATTTTTACACAAAGTATTATGGCATGTTATGATTAATCGGAAGTAAAACAAATCATAAGAACACCAGATATTTTCTCACTAAACGTTAAAATTCGTAGTTTAGAGTGACACTTACGACAAAAGTGCAATGCTTCTTGCATACTAGATGCTTATAGATATGAGAAATAAAACTTAATTACGTCAGATGTCTTTGTTTACAAGATACTTTATATACGAAGATGATGTTACTCGTTTTTTGTCTTTTCTTCACTCTGCTAAAAGAGTAATAATTCATTGAATTGCATGAAAATTGTAAGATAGGTACTTCAAAGTACCTAGAACACCATGAAACTTTCAATTTATGAAAATGTGAGCTATTTTTAGCCAGTTTTTAAGGCCTCCTGGCCCATTGTGCGCCGTGCCATATTATCAAAACATTATGATCGTGTAGTCTTCAGCATGCAGGGCTAAGTTTTTTGAAAAAAGAAAGAAAAATCGATCATTGTAATAGCATTTGCAATTCTTTGCGAAGAGAGCCAAGCGAACGGTAGCCCTTGTCTTAATTTTTGGTTCAATTTTCATGGCCGTGACTATAGTCACCCGTTGTGCGTAGATGGCGTCTCGTGGCCGTGACTATAGTCACCCGTGGTGTGTAGATGGCGTCTCGTGTCCGTTACTATAGTCATCCATAGTAACGAAAGGGTTAAATTTGACATATTAATTAATATTGATCTTCGAAATTTTATTAAATGGCGATTGAAGGGCACCTCTCGAATGCAAAGGGAATTTAATCGAATTTAATCGAATCGAATTTAAAATTACTTAACAATGCGTGGAATGTCGAAGTAAAATAATTCTATTAATTTGTCTTAATTTTTATACGATTTCTTATTTACGATTTTAAAAGTATCGTCCATTTTATGACAGAAAATCTCTGAATTGCTAATTTTCTGTAACGAGAAAATGGCCGACTGCACAATGTCCATATATCGAATTTAAAATTACCCAACGATGCGTGGAATGTCGAAGTAAAATAATTCTATTAATTTGTCTTAATTTTTATACGATTTATTATTTACCATTTCAAAAGTATCGTCCATTTTATGGCAGAAAATCTCGGGATTGCTAATTTTCTGTAACGCGAAAATGGCCAACTGCAAAGGGTTAATATGTCTCAGGTGAAATACAGTTCTCAAATTAAGATTGACTAATTTTAAATTATGTTAATATTTTTACCTCTACTTCTTATCGTTGTCTGGCAACTTTAATTAAATTCAGGAAAATTTTGGATAATTTAATTTACACGTCTGAACCGTAGGCTTTAGTAATTAATTCAACTGCAATATGAAACTAGTTGTCACGTGTTACTCTGCTTTAATTAATTCTTCGTAATACGATGCCGCTTCTGTTTATTTATTTACATAATCCAACAGAATTATCGAGCTTGTCACGAGTTACTTTATCCTAATTATTCTCTGTAATAATATATACATCTGTATTTCTCAAATTCTGCCTCTTTGATTTATTTCATTTATAACGAAATTTTTAACAAAATGCAGTGAGCTATTTTAACACCTAATTGATATGACTATACCTATTATTAATTCTAGATAAAACAAAGATTCATAAAAATGTATTATGTATGTCTCTTTTAACAAGCACCCTACCATAATCTAACTCTTTGTTTTCCAAACTTTTATTAAAAATTTCGCGTTCAACGATTTCACCTTAATTACTCTTCGTGATTTTTCTTCCAATATACGTATAATAATTTTCCGAATGTCTCCCATTATTCCATTTTTTGAAACTTCAGCTTCTTTTCCATTCACCGGTTATTTGACCATGGGGGATGTAGTGTTAACAGGAAAACTGATAATTTATATATATTATCTGTAACAATATTCCAAGTTATTATATTTAATAATATTAAATTATTATTTATAATAATATCATTGATCAAGAATCACGTGAGAGAATTTTACTGAAATAAAAATTGTCATCACAGTATATTTCCTCTTCAATCTTGCATATCTCCAATCCTTATTTGTCCAAAACAGAGTAGCCACCTTCCCCTCTGATCTCGTATCTGAGAACCAACAATTGTCATAAACATCTGAGATATCTCATATGTATATACCAATACATACCAAAATATACGTTTCCAATATTACATCAACAACCGATTAAAAGCAGCCATAAAATTTACATACATATGTACATGCAACGTCCAACAAGTCACACGACGTTGCAAAGGCTTAACCAGTGTCGACGCCGAAAAAAGAGCTGAAAAAGGAAAGAAAAATTTGTATGAATGAGACACGTGAAAATTCCTCGGGAACAGCGAGGCTATAAATTGTTGTCGGCTGCGTACACTTTTACACGAGCTGAATTTCACCGTGTTTTCTGCATTGCAGGCGGTGTCGGAGAGGCTCGAGTTGGCACCAGCTGGAGGAAGATCAGAGCCGCAAGTGAGTACCACTTGAAAATGCACGCTTCCTTTTCCTTACGAATGCCATCAAGGCCGAGCACTCGGATTTTGCATCGCGACGAAATCCACCGCACATGAGACGTCTGAGGTCGCTTCCGTCCCGGTACACGTCCTTCCAGTTCATTCTGCTAGACGTTGAAACGGTTCCTCGCAAGATCCAAGCGTCCAATCCCGTCTGCGTAACGCAATTTACTCGGGATTAAAATGGTCCTTTGTTCGGTCACTGGCAGAAGAAGGGAAAAATTCTAACCCTATTCTGTGGCGAACCACGGCTTTGGGTCGTTTCTATGAAAGAAGAATTGACCTGCCAGCACTGAGGATTGAGTAACTGCAGATCTCTGTAAACGATTTTAATAACATTTTGTTACTAAATTTTATTCAAATCTTTATTAGTTGATTTGGAGTGTATTAGTATCACAAATTGGGTATTAACATTACCAAATACTTGGTTTTTCATTGTTAAGTATTGTTACTTTTGA
Source organism: Eufriesea mexicana (assembly GCF_001483705.2). NCBI lineage: Eukaryota > Metazoa > Arthropoda > Insecta > Hymenoptera > Apidae > Eufriesea > Eufriesea mexicana. Next base: position 2,421,451 of record NW_016910162.1, read on the forward strand.
CAACATTGATTTTCACTGTCTGATATTTTATAAAATATTTCACAAATTTAATTTCCTAAAAATTGTGATATATAACGTATGTTTAATTATTGCTATTATATGTTGCAATACTGCTGAGTAGCTTTGAAGCTAAATCGTGGTTCACCATAGTTAGGGTACCATGGGGGCTGTTGGACAACTAGGTTTGAACGTTAGTTTGGGTAATCCGAAGTTTCGAGTAAACTGGATTCAAGGAACTTATGCTACAGAATAATCCTCTCACTAGGTGATACAAAGATAGTACCGTCATAAAAACATCATACCCAAGACGCCATGTTTGTGTGGATATGTCAATGATTTGTCAATTTTTCTATTTAACCTAACGGGTCGAACGAAATTTTATTAGTCTATTAAATTACAGTAAAGGCTGATTGTCGGATCAGATATACATATATTCAAATATAAAGTCCTCATGGTAATGTTTTTGTAACTGACTTTGAGTTCCTTAACAAGAAAACCACTGTATATGTTTGAATTGCGGTGGATCTAGCATTTAAGAGATATATATGTTATATTTGAATCTCAAAATCTATCAATATCTGATCTAACTAGTTAATCATACTAGTTTTAGTCAGTTAATTCTAGAAATAACGATGGACCATCAGTGGAAAGTGAAAGTGACTTGGAAAGTTGAGTAGTAAATTGTTTTGGCAGTTTTCACTAGACGTGACTAGTTTAAAATTAGTATAACTGAAACTATTGCTATAAAGAGTGAATAAAGACTGGGTAATCTTAAATATTATAGCAATATGTCTTGTAATGATGAATAAAAATGTTTAATGTTATTTAACATAATGGAACTGATTATTACTCAGAAACTATTTGATGTAAATTATAGTATAAATTAGTCAGATAAAATTAGACATATCCAATTTTAACTTTAATGCTAAAGTTAGGCACTTTGGTTAAAAAACATTTGTCTAAGTGATTAATCTATAACTTTTAATATTTCTGAATACTTAGAGTAACTAGTTTTGTCTAGTTATATTGGATATTGCTTTTGATGGCAATCAAAATTATTATTACTTTTTTCTAGTTACAACTAGATTTATTTATAGGGGGATTTTGACTTTTTCAATACTGATTTTAATTAATCAGTACAAGTAATAATTAAAAAATTCCAGGAAATATTGGTACCATAAAATATACTTGATTGATTTTATAAGTCATTAGTTAGAACTAATATCAACATAAAGCTTGATAAAACTGGTTTTAACTAGTTAACTCTGGTTTTTACAACACAAATATATCAAATAATACAAAAAATGGCCAAAAGGAATATATATTATGAAAAAGTTTTGTTGAGAAAGTTGATTTTTCATACTTCACACTATCTGTGAAAAACTAAGATTCAATAAATTTACCTGTAATGTTCATAACATGAAACATGGACATCAATTACATATCAAAAAGTAAATAAGGAAAAAGATAATTATTTTATATTACTTTTATATATCTACATAAGAAGTGCCCATTATTATTCGAATACTTCATTTGTTTAATACTCTTGGCATAGTAGAAACTCATATAATCAAAAACAGTGGAACTAGAAAGACAATACATTTTCTGACTGTATATTTTTTCTTCTCAATTAATAGTTATTGTCTTCTTATATGACACTTCTATCCCTTTATAATTTAATCATTCCATAACCTCAATTACTAGGAATAAGATACTGCACAACCTAAAATCACAAAAACAGAAACTATCTATCTTTTTTCTTATCTTTCATCATATCAACACCATACAATAACCAGAATTGGTTTATCAATCGCTTAAACAAAGAATCATACATCCTAAATCTGGCCTTGCTCCCATCCACGTTACAACTCGCTCGAGCAAACAGAGTAAAGCGGAACAACGTTGGAGAATTTCATGCTGGTAGTTGGTGCAACTAGTATCTCCCTCGTTTGCTCGAGTGATAAAAAAGACATTGTTCCACCCCGGGATTCGCATTCAGACTATACGTGGAAACGAGCGGCGACGAACTTTTGACGATTTATTACGTTTCGAGCTCGTCACCGTGGAATTTCATTTCTCCCGGGCTAAGTGAGCGGGTAACAAAAGACGACGACTCTTTATGCGAACGCTTTGCAAAGGTTGCCACATTGTGCGAGACCGGCGCAGTGTACTTGGCGCAGCATATGGGGGAACAAGGCCGCTGGGTCTCATCGGCCGACAGGAAGAGCTGCATGACGGACAAGATGGATATTCTCGAATACTGTAAGAAGGTAAGCCTCTGCAACATTCTCTGCTTAAACCCGTGTCATGAGATTTATCGTGATAAATGATTAGATTTGTATCCGTGATTCTGATCCTTTAGAATAAGTTTCATTCCCGTTAACTTGTCTGGTATATGGAATTCCATTGGTATTTCTATAATTTTTCTTTAAGTCATATTACCGTTTGCTTTTGTACTTTAACTGGTTCCTTGAATTTTAATTGATTGTATATAGCGTTTCATGTGATTGAAATTTTTGTTATGTAGATATGTACACTATCGACTTAAGGTTTGGAATATGTATGGTATTTTGAGGTTAGATTGTGACAGAGAGTTAAATATTAGGTTGTTATAAGTAATATGACTGAATTTTTAATGTTCGGAGTTCCAAAATAATGAAATAACGTTTTTAGATTAATATTAAATTAATGCAGATGAAATAGGTAAAATTTTTGGAAAAGTTTTCCATATCTATAGTGTTATTAACTAAAGTTTTAGTTTAAATATTAAGTTGTTGCGGAAGGAATTGCCAAAATCTAAAACTTTTAATGCCTACCATTTTATTAAACAAAGTTCTAGCTTAAATATTCAATATTGTTGTAGGAAAAGTAGTAAATTTCTTAGTAAAACTTTCAGTGTTCATAGTATTATTAAATAAAGTTTCAGATTGGATATCAAGTTATTTTAGATGAAATGATAAAATTTTTTTAATAAAACTGCTTATATTTACAGTTTTATTAAATAAAGTTTTAAATTAAATACTAGGTTAATATAAATAAAATGATAAAATTTTAGATTAAATATTATTTGCAGTGTCTATAATTCTGTTAAATAAAGTTTTATTAAATATAAATTTTTATGAAATAAAGTTTCATTAAATATAAATCCTTATTAAATAAAATTTTAATATTCATTCAGTATATTTTGAGCAGTACAAAACATGTTGCTCATATCCTTATTAATACTTGTATATTATGTTGAATTTCACCCTATCTAGAGTCCATTAGCGGCCATCTTGACAAAACTTTGATTTTATTAGTTTCGCGCATAATTTTTCTAACAATTATTACTGTTAAAAATTATTACGTAGAATAATTTCCAATAATTTTGTAATTCTTTTCATAACCAATTATATACTTTTTATTGAACTACGAGATATAGTACGGAAACTTAAATAATGAATAATCAAAGGTTATGTAGTTCCCGCGTTTTATTTAAAATGTCATGCATAGTGACTTCGTATTAACATCGATTTATCAAGTGGTTTTATAATAATGATTTCAAGTGATTATAAAGAGAATGTATGTTAATATACTGCATAAATAAAATGTATCTTTGTATCTAATGTAGGATTCGTTTACAGCGCAATAAATTTAAAAATTGTTTCTCTTTAAAAAAGAAGTAGGGAAACGTCATGTTTTCCCTAGTAGTTTTCAAATTGAAATTTATAATTCGTTTTACATGAAATGTAATTAAAATGGCGGAATACGATACGGTGAGTTTAATTTTGATATTTGTAGCGTTTGTGGGTACTGTTAGTATTAAACTCGTAAAAGAAATTGGATGTACTGATAGAATATTTATGAGATAAGCCAAGTAGAACAATAAAGTGAAAATATGTGCATTTTGCAACGTAATTATTACTTTTGGAAATCTAATAATTTGTGAAAATTCATGTGAAAAATATCAAAAATTTATTTAATTTTTTTGAAAATATTTTTTAATTTTGGAATGAAATGGAAATATTTTTTAATTTTTTGTGAAAAATAAGTATATCGAATGAAATGAATACCTCAGGAGCAAGAACACGGTAATTCTGAAATTCAATATCTTGTTAATCAAACCTCTCTGATAAAATGTATCATATATCACTTAAATATACAGTAACCTTTAATATTAGATTAAACACTTCATGTACAATTATTTACAGATTTGTGAAAATTTTAATTCATAGAAATTAATAATAAAATTGTAGTGCTACAAAAATGCAAACATACAAAAATATATAATTCAAAGTAAAAAATAAGTTTATTAAAATTTTATATCAAGTAACAATCAAGAATTATTTGGTACAAAGTAGCAACAATTAGTAATTATATAAAATAATTAGTATAAAATAAAAAAATTAGTATAAATAAAAATGATAAAATAATTGAAAGAAAGAATGGAATAAAAATTAAAAAATAATTGTTACAAAGTACTAACCAAAAAATACAAAATAATTTATATAAATAATGGAATAAAAATTAGAAAATAATTGTTACAAAGTAATAACGAGGTATGTAATTTGATTGACATAAAGCAACAATTAAAAATTATAATGTATCGATTAAAAATATGAATTAATTGATATAAATTAACGATTCAAAGCTATAAAATTTTTGGTACAAATCAGCGACTGAAAAGAATAACCTAATTTATATCTTCCTATTCTATTTAAAATATTCATGTATTTGAAATTGAAACCTCGTAAGGGTAGTCTTCTCGCCCCAACCAAGTATTTAATTATCCACGTAACGCTTCGGGTAGCCTGATTATTCGAGCAAGCTTGCAAAAATTCCATCTGCTCGAGCAATTTCATTTAAATATTTAAATAGTTTCCTTGCATTCAAGTTGTTTCAAGTTGTTTAAATAGAGACAAATAACTTCAATCATTCCTAAGTACATAATTAATTTTGTATTATTAATTCTTTTGAAAATTCGAGCTTCGCAGTTGTAAATTCAATTCAACTTTTACAGTAGTTTCGATTTTAAATCAATGAAAATCACGAATTCTTAAAATAAATTATTATTTTCCTCTTTATCGTATTCCTCAATATATTTGTTTGTAACAATATATGACTGTATTATATAATCTTATTTATTTATGTAATATATGGTGATTGCAGGCTTAAAATATAAAACATTTTTGTATCAATATATAATAAAAATATATAATAATTGTGTTTAATAAAATGACAAAATAGTATAATAATGTATTACAATATAAAATAATATAAAATTCTTTAAAAATTTGGTAAACTGTAGGCATTGTATATAATATAAGTTTATGATGTATGAAAAATTATATTATTATTTTTATTAAAAAAATTATATATATTTAAAAATATACAAATGAATCTTGTATTCATATGTATTTTGATTTCTAAGAAATATTACAATTTTATTTCTTTTAATTTTTAATTTAAAAATATGTAAAGCAAACGATTTTCATTTAGGTTGAGAGACACTGGTCTAACATTTATCCTTGATCTCTAAACTGTGAATGACTGCTACGGTCATTTCTATTGCAATAATCTTTATCTGAAAAATTTCATCACGAAGATATTCATCACGTATATAATATTATTTATAATCTTCTATGAATAAACCAAAGTAACTCGGGCTTCGTTCCAGTGGATATCTGATGATATGAATCCATCGTGTTGAATATTAAATCAGTTGAATATAAAATTAGAATTAAATTGTAAAAAATCTATTTTTAATAGAATTTCACGAATTCAGTAAATTCACGTCATGAATTTTCTCAAGTTTGATATTCCAAAGCAAATTTTATCATTTTTGTCATTATACGAATGACAGAAGTCTGCAATAACCGGTTTTTGAATTATTTTATTTTAATTATTATTGATATTTAATATTTATTATATATAACATTAATATTTTATATTTTTCGTATTTAATAATATTAATAATTTACAGTATATTAATTTATTTAATATATATTATTAAGAAAGTGGAAAAACTTTTTAATATATATTATTAAAAAAGTGGAAAAATACGGAAGTGTTAAAAATTTGTGTATAAAAATTGTATATAAATGTACGAATAGGGAATAACAAGTTGGTTAATTCATTTAAAAAGTTGAGAACCACTGAGATGTAGTTTCATATGCAACAGATTTTAAATCCAGTTTACTAGACGATATATTTACCATTTCAAAGTCTAGATATCACACTGTCGTTTAATTAGGTTACGCTTTTGTCTCCTATCTCCTGCTATGAATAATTTAACATTTCGACCTACTGATGAAAAAGAAGAAAATCTTTTGTGCTGCTAATTCTGGCATTAATTTCAAATCAGTACTATATACATGTCAAAAACAATCTAATCAAAAACTTTTCTGAAATAAAATTCTTAATCCATCTCCCATTTTGTTCATTTAATTTTTGGGTCCTATAGAGTGCTTAGTAATTCCAAACTTTTGGTCGATAGTGTACGTTCAAAGCAATATAAAATTATTTTACATAATTTTAGTATTTAATAATCATTTATTTGCAATTTTATATAATTATTATATTTTGACTATTCCGTAATTTTAAATAACCATTTTATTATAAGATATATAATTTTCAAAATGTATAAAATTATAATTATTCTATTATAAATTTTTTATTTTTCAAACTAAATAAAATTAGAATTATTTTATTATAATTTCCATAATTTTACAAGTAGATAAAATTGTTATAACTTACATAATGTTATAACTATATAAAATTATAATTATTTCATTATAACTTATATCATGTCACGAAATTTCAATTATTTTATTATAACTTTTACAATTTTATAAATCTATTGGATTATAATTATCTCTATAATAATATAACTATGTAAAATTATAATTATTTTCTTAAAATTTGTATCATATCACAGAATTTCAAATATATTTTTTATAATATTATAAATTATAATTATTTTATAACAATTACATTTTTCAGGCTTACCCGAAAAGAGACATCACCAACATCGTAGAGTCATCGCACTACGTGAGGGTTAGCGGATGGTGCAAGCCAGGAAGAACTAAATGCAAATTGTCGCGTTGGGTCAAGCCGTACAGATGTCTCGGTACGTATTAGCATCGGAATTGCTCTGTGATAAGTAATCTGGATAGACAGTGTTTCAGTTTTCATTTTACTCTCCCAGCTTGTTTGGGTTTAACAGAGTTGACAAGGCTTTGTAAATCGATGAAAAATGGAATTTTAACGCGAGACCATGGTATATGACTATGCAGATCGTGACTGCAATTGATGGCTCAACCGGATATAGAGTGACTCCTGATGCAGGAGTAAATCATTCAGGATGAAGATTTTTTCTTTTTTTTTCTTTTTTTATTTCTTTTTTTTATCGGAGGAAATGGAATTAGCAGATAGAAATTGATCGAAAATAGGTTCAGGATTTTTGGTGAGGTATTTGTGTTTGGATTTCCTGCTTGTAGAAGTAGATTAGACGAGATGAAATTTTAGATATTTTATTGGTTTACTGATTTTTTTTTTTTTAGAAGAAGAATATCAGCAAGTTTTATATTAAATTCTTTTTTATTTTATTGCCGAGGAAATAGATTTGTCAATTTTTAACAGTAACTGCTTTTAATATTTGCAAACATCCAATAATTTATTTTTAGTGAATGTGAGTTTTGAAATATCCAATGATTTGTGTATGTTCCATTTTGTTAAAATTTTTAATATTTTTTGAAATATAGAATCCGTAGATGAAAGTTATGGAAATGTAAAAAATGCAAAGATCAATGGAATGAATGTGAATTTAATCGTTTTTTCAAAATTGCTATTCTTGAAAATGGAATCATGAATAAAACAAGTTCATCCTCTGCTTTTTCTTTAAATTGCATCTTGGATTCACATTAACAATTCAAATACTTATCAGCACATATAGAGAAGTAATTTTCCATTATATATTAAAACCATTTTTGTAAATCTTTTTACAAAGCTTTTTTTACTATAACTATCCATTAGAAAGCTTACAAAACTATAAATCTTTTTATCAAACATTATGAAAAATATAGACATAGAGCATTTATAACTTTTAAATATCCATAATGAGAAATAAAAAAGGACCAAAAGAAAAAAAGAAGGACAGTACAATACACAAACATGTTTCAATGACCAATAATTTTTCTTTTTACTTATTTTCACACTTCTCTTCCAAGTAGCTCAATATTTAGCATGTTAAAGAGAAAGCGTGAAATTAGTACCCATGCTCGCTAATTTGAATGGAAAAAGTATTCATACATGTTGGATTATTTAACGTATACTTATTCTATTTACACTTAGTGAAAGTGTAGATGTGAAACTGAATGCTTCAGTAGAAAATACAAGTCTGACAATGTGGCTAACAAAAGCCAGCAATGCGAATGCAGCCAACTCAAGTGAACAAAATTTCTGTGCAACACCTGAAATTAATTTCCCTGAAAATATATTTGACTATTTAACACTGACGTGTTTCCACTCTACTCTTAGCTTATTAGTTTGTAATGAATATGTACATACTATCATGTAACACAACTACTATTGCTTTTATGTACATCTCAAATAAATTTAGGGAGAGTTTCCATTCTATTCTTCTCTTTTCTTCTCACATACACATGAAGTTTATGAATTTGAATTTAAATATGTATGAGCATATCTCTGTTGAAGTTTACCTGCGTATGTTTAGTTATAGGGAACGTAGATACTTTAATGTGCTTTTTCCATGTCAACTGAACATATACTTTGGATAATAAATGTGATTATATGGGTATATATTGACTTCATTTCAATATAATATTTTCAAGGGAATGGAATGAAATTTTAGATCAAGTAAGTTGGACTAAAAATACAGCATTAGTTAAATAAAATTATGTATGATATAGTACAATTATTTTTATCTATAATTAGATTATATAAAATGAACAAAATTTATGGAGTTGACACTAGAACTCTGGATGTATTTGTTGAAATATTCTATATATAGAATTTTCTAGTTATATCTGTATTATACTTTTTAAAAAATTATGGCATGAGTATAGTTTCTAATTCTAATTTGCACGAGATCTAATAGAAAATAAGTATAAAAAGAGTATTTGAGTTTATACATATATTTCATTGAGATAAATTCTGTTTGTAATTGTGCATTATTATTATTTCTTTCTAATTTGATACTAATTTACTACGCATAAAACTTTATTTTAATAAAACTAAATAACATTATACATAAATTTTGAAATAAGTTCTAACCAATTTTAATAGGAGAGAATAAAATTACGTATTCATGAAGTAGATAAGTTTTATCAAATTTTAGTTTGGCAAGATAGAATTATTGACAAAATAAAAAGAGTTTTAATGGAACAACATAAATTTATATATATTCATAGAAGAAAGAAATTATATATGAATGAAACAAAAAAATTATAATGGCACACATTAACAATTTCATTGCTTTATTACCAGTAAATTCTAATTTTCTTCAAGTACATTTGCCCCCATTTTTTTTTCCTTTAAAATATATTTCTTCTCTAATTTAAAATAGGTATGTGATGATTATACATATATTTAGATTGATTTTTTCCTGTTAAAAAAGAAAAAAAGGAAGATTATATTACTACATTGTGGTATTGGTACTGTCGACACGTTTCATATAAATGGGAAAGGTATCGACGTTTAAAGGATGGGTTCCGCATGATCTGTCAGTGACGAACTGTAACCAGGAAATGAATATTTCTGCTCCACAGAGTCTGGTAAAATAGTCATCTGTTTCTTTGTCCAATTGTTATATGGATAACGAAAAATATATTTTACACAATCCTCTATCTAAAGGACAATTGTCACTATGCCAGAAGCCTAGATCATGTCTGTTCAGAAAGAGCCTTATTCTATAAAGTATTTATAATAAAATATTATTTAAAAAAATATAAAAATAATAAAATATTAATATTTAAAATGCAAATTTAAAAAGTTATAACTGATTTCAATTTTTAACTTCTTAAATATTTGCTCCTGAGTAGCTTGGTATGAGCCATTTATAAAATAATTTATGAAAATAAATGTGCAGACATTTATGTTTTAAGATCCAGGTGTTCTAGATGTAATTTTTTAAATCTCTTCTATAGTGTAATTGCAAATGACTAGATTTACATTTTTTTCATTTTTCAGACATCTATTTAAATTTGGTAGTTTCACTCCTGCATCTAGCAAAAAAATTCCTATATGATTGTTATCAGTAAGAAATCTAGAAAGATATAAGATTAATTTAGAAAATTTAAACAGTCACGGAGCAATTTTTGTATTGTTTCAATACTTTTCTATGTTATGGTTGTACTCAGTATTTCAATTGTTCCTGGAAATAAATTGTCACTTTTGGGGATCCTATAAAATAAATATATTGCGAAATCTCTTAAAAATCAGGGATTAATATTTTACAATGATAAAAACAACATTACTTAAATTTTAAGTAAATGTAAATAGTATTCAACAAAAATGATATATCCCAACATTTAATTAGCTTTGCAGAAGTATTCCAATAGTATTAATCATGACACTGGTTATCTAAACATCATCTTGAACCACCACTTATTAAACTAGCCAATGAAAAACATATGATTAGTGACAAGATCCAGTGACAAGAATGTATGCTTAATATCAATATTCCAGTCAACACCTAACCAGTAGTATTCTACTTATATAACAACTTGAAATTCTAATGACAGCTTAAAAACATTGTTATATTAAACATTTCAACCGTATATTACTATTGTAAAACCGAGTGATGGTGAGCTTGGGTTTAGTTACTTTACTCAGCAGTGCCATCTGGCGTCGACTAGTGCGAAGTATCGTTTTTTAGCTTTATCTCTACTTATTCTATTACCTTGTTTTCTTAAGCTGTTTTAAATTCTTCTAAATCAGTCTTTGTACCCAAGGTTCGGTATTTTCGTGCCTCATATATTTATACAAATTTTTACATCCAGAATTGCTGAAAATTACAATTTTTCTTTTTGTTAGCACTTTCAGTATTATCTTCAGAAAAATCCATATCCTCTTTTATCCAGTTTTATTTCAAACAAGCGATAAACTGTCAACAAATATATATATCTTATCATGTTTTTCATCGTTGTGTATGATTACAGTACATAATGAAACTATCTAATTCTTTCCATCGATTATTGATTTAAGCGACTGTACCTTTTAATCCTTTTTTTTCTTTCTTGTTTTTTCTCTTAGACAATGAATTTACCTTTGAATTGTCTCTCCCTTGTTAGGGAAATTATAAGGAAAACACGAAAATTCTCATGATTCGTTCACTGCGAATTAAATAGTAAAATAGATGAAGAGGGCGGTGGCACGATTAGAGGAACCATTTGTCTTGGGACTTCCGTGAGTAGCTGTCTTTGGGGATTGCAACCACCGCCCACTGTGAAGTTCATGGGGGTGATGACCGCAACACAGGAAGGGTCACAGCAGGTCGAGGGGGCCCCAAGTGTCTACGTAGCTAATGGGCCCGTTAATTACCGTGACACATCTGGTTTATGATCCATCACTAGCTGAGCCAGCTAGGACATTAGAAACAGATATATATATGCACAATGTAATCTGAGAGTTTCAAGATCTTAATTGCAAAATTGGTCATTTTTGTCAATAATTTTTAATTGGTCATAAAATTAGATGCCCCCGTATTATAATTTAACAATTATCAATATTAGTGAATTTATAAATGCAAATTGTGAGATATACACTTATCAGACAATTTTTTGTTTAACTTACTATTTGTAAAGCTCATAGAGTTTGAATTCCTTTTTTTATAGTTCAGTATCTGTTCAATATTTTTATTGGTTTAGGGGATAGTTAGGGTTATGACATAGACTAATTCATGAAACTTGTTATTGATGTAGAATGTTATTATTATTAGAGAATTTATTAGCAGCATTAAGTTGTAACTTGTAACTTATAAAATTGCTCTAACTGATAGCTTATCATTGATCTACAAAGTCTAGATAACATACAGACAAAGTATCATTGAAAACAGAATATTAAATAATTTATGGAAGATTTTATCTGACTATATCATGAAACTGTACTCCCTTTCAATATAATTTATCAACCACTAGTATTAATAAGTTGTATACTCTTATTAGGCATTTTCCAAACTGTTGTGCAATTTATAAAATATAGTTATAAAATTGAATTTCTTTTATTTACAATTCATATATTTGAAAATAATTACAGTCACATAATAATAGGTCTAGAATAATTGCAATTTGTGACGTAAAACTCCTCTAACAATATTGCTTTCAACATGCAAGAGAACTCTAACAGTAAATTTGTTAGTGTACCATTAATCCACACAATATAGATAAAATAAGAAACATTGAAAAGAGCATGTCACACAGTGTATACCAAGCATCAAGATCTGCTCTTTGGCTGCGGCTCAAAATGTTTTGCAACCTCTCCATACATTCTTGCCAATTTAGGAGCTTTACAGGAACAAAGTCGTGAATTCAAACACTCACATGGTGCCTGGACACAAACGCATTATGCACATGAAACTTTTACTAGTCCACCATTCATTGTTCCAATTAAGAGAATATCTGAACCATTACGTACAGCATGGTGACTCGTTTTACGAGCTCTCACATTAGCAGGCACAAAATGTTTCATGCCTCTAGCGTTGAATGACTGTTTCATGGCATCGTTCATGCTTCTAGTAATCATTCGTTAGCGTAAGATCTTTATCCCCATTTACTTCCTCTTTGAGACCCATCCTACACCATTTCAATGCAATTTGACTAATGTATTCGGTTTAAAATTCAAATACCCTGTTCCCCAATAATTTCAATCCCCGTTCTCGGGCTAACAACGCTTGTAATTGTTAATATACTTTTCTTCGATTGGGTTTATGGTAATCGAACACACACATAACGAGCCATCATAATAACAGATCCTTCGAGATTCTTTCGAGGATGGTTTAATTTATCGAATGTCTCCAAGTCTTTCGTAATTGGACTTCGAGGATTTTTACTTCCTTCTTAGATATGAAATTTTATTTCGCTTAATAGGTTCGATGTTAAACTTAAGCAGGATTGATGTTTTTTTATATCATTGGCTGATTTCAGTTATCGCGAGCGTGATGATTTAGGTTAGGTCGGCAGAGAGGGTTAGAAATGGCTGTCAGAAAAGTTAGGTCGATTAATTAACAACTTTTCACAAATGTGTGCTTTATTATGGGCAAATATCAGAGGAAATTTGGAAAGAAATCATTTATATCAGCAGTTCTCATTCTTTTTTTCTTTACATATTATGTCATTAATATGTGATTAAGTCACGTACATAGACAGTAGCATATCTTCATCATAGTACTATATCTTATTGTACGTGATTTCAAAATTTAGTATAGTTTGGTGTATTTAACATATCATCAGTGAGAAGCACGTTATGCTACTCACCTATTAAATTTCTCCACTTCTCTGATTCTTTTTCAATTTTTTTCCCGATAACTTTATTATTTTTGGTGTTTTATTTTAAATATGCTTAAAATAAATTACCTTATTGTTATTAAAATATATTATTAATAATACATACTGTTATTATAATAATATATAATTGAGGCAGCTCATAGAGCAACTTAACCCCATATGATGTTAAACGTGACTCAAAATTTTTAGATGAATATTACTGGGATTTTTGGTTTCGCTTATTATAAAACAACAATGTGTATTTTATTCTTAACTTGCTACACTAAAGATATTAAATAAACATTTTAGACGAATATCTAGCAAATGATATTATTTTATAACACAAGTAGAATAATATAAATTAGATCCATTTACTTGTCTTTGTAAAGTAAATTTCCTTTTATTTTATCAAATCTACCATATCATATCGTTTCATAGTATCGGTATATAAATTTGATCTGTAACTCGGAACCTAATTGGCGTTATACGATATGCCTAGTCGACACAGTCACGTGGGATTCAGCAAGCAATTTGCGTTAATCTGACTCCTATGGGTCTACTTTATGTCGTTCCGCTGTATTGAATAATAGCACGTGTTAGATCATCGTCTCAGTGAGGACTATTATATCGTAAAAATTGGACGATGGTAATGTTTATTAGTGACAATAATAGAAAAATGTGCAAATAACAATAAAATGCGAATTATTCGGTGACACGAGTTTATACTCACACACCCGGCTTACTACAGTAGTTCTACACTATTTCTTATAACGACCAGCTCAAAATTAAGCTCAAACTTAACTCAGAAACTGTCTCAGATTGTCCTCCAATTATGCCAACATTTATGCAAGTAATTTTGATAGAAAACACAGGTTTTTAATTAAAAATTGTAAATATTGTTCGACAATGAAGACGCGTTGTTCTTTCGTGTGGCGCTCTATTTTTAATACCACTGAATTGTCAGCTGTTATTCTGTCTTTTTCTTTTCATTGGCAACACTTTACCACACAAATGGCGTAAAATTCAAATTTTGCGCGAATTTTGGGATACTATATTTCTTGTACACGATTTCTAATGCGGTCGTGTTACGGCCCTGACACATAATCGCACAGGGTTTTCCCCGATGAACTTAAGGACTTTGCACCTTTGTAAAGCTATGTGTACTTGGTGGAAGAAGTACGATACTACTATATTATAAATAAAAATGATAGGGTCTCATATACAAAAATTGACTTTGATGTCCCACCATTACCGAAAAATGATTTAATTGCAATTAAATATTAATTAAAAGCACAAAATGATACAATACTTTGAATGTTCCTGCATAAAACCTGTGCTTCAAGACGGTGAAACAAATAGGAACCTGTTATATACTTCTAGGAATTATTTTAAAATGTTACAAATTTTTTTTTTTTCATTTTTTAAAGAATATTTATTGAAATAGATATTTAAGAAAATATAATGCAGTATTTATGGGATTTATTTATTCTCTTACCATAAATTTGTAAATTTCATTTTATGTGAATTAAATTATAAATTCTGAATTGTGAGTGGAAGCTAGACAAAATGTTTTGATCTTCAGATATAATGCACTATAATAATATTCTTTTATTTTATTGTATGAAATAAATATTATCTTTTTCCACAAATTTATTTTTATATTTATTAAATTCTGCCCTGTAAATGATAGGTAAATTAAATGTTTTGGATTTGTAAATACAACACACAGTAATTTAATTTGTAAGAAATTTTTAAATTTATTTTAATGTTTACTTAATTAAAAGTGCAAAATTCCAAATGAAAAACAGTTTAAATGTTTTGAATTTGCAAATATAACACATTATTTTTATTGATTTTATTGTTATTTGTTTCAATCAATAAATTGAAAGGCAATTTAAATGTTTAAAGTTTGCAAAGTTAAAATATTTGTGAAATATTTTAATGTTGTACTACTTGGAAAATATTAATTCATTTGTTACATCTTTTCTTTTAAAGATGTATTAAGGTTATTAAATAATTTTGTGCAATTATTTTAAAAATGAAATTTTTTAAACTTTGTTTTATAAAGAATTCCCAAAGCGCTTAATAATTTTCTAACATAAAAATTTAAATTGTCTTTATTATTATTTTCTTTTTGAATGAACTTTTTTGAAATTCAACATTTTAATAAAACAAAGGTATTTCAATTGGAAGCTTCATAACTTCTTTGTATAAAATAATATTTGCAGGTAAAATGAAGTCTGAAAACGTAGGTTAGGTTAGTTTAGGTTAGGTTTTTATCATAAATTTATCGTAAAATAATATATTTATATTCATTTGCACAGATGAATTATTTTCTAAAGAGAAATCTGCAAATACCGTATTTTTATATAAAATAATATATATCATTATATCTATCAATTTTGTAATATTCTAAATTAATTATTCCATTGGGAATATAAAAAAAAAATTAAATTTCAAAATATACAAATGTATACTACAATTGATGTTGCACTAAAACAAACAAAACTCATATAGAGAGAATATGGTGTGGAAAAATGCACTTTGATTGATTTTTTATCTCTTTTTCTATGTCATTTGGCATCTATAGGAATATATGGCAATATGAAAGCCATAGAAGGAAAACAGAATAAATCAAATTTTTCATTTTTGCAGAGCAGTTTGAAAATCCAATACCCTGCCAGTCTGGCTCACTCAAAACACAAAAAATTCTCTTTTTATTTGCTTGTGGAATCAAATATACGCTTGTCATCTTGTCAAGCTTTTCAGAAAATATTGATGCCTTAAGATTGAACATGCCACTAGTTTTTTTTTTTTTTTTTTTTCTTTTTTTTGCAAAACTACATGAATTTGTCACTCAGTTTCAAAGGGTTTATATTTTTAAACTTAACAGGTTACAAAATTCTCTTTTTGACTATGTCACATCAAAACACTTCTTTTTGGTCACTGACTAATCCCAAAATTGAAAACCAACAAAAGTGAACACGTATGTGAAATGCTTTTTCATTTAGATAGTCTCTCGATAATAATTTTTCTTTATTTCCTTTCATCATTATATAATTTGCATTATAATAAAAAATGTAAATAGTTACAAAATATAAGCCTCTCAAAAATAGTAATAAAATTAACAATATTTTTGGTATGTCCACATATATTTAATCCCAGAACTAAATAAAAAATTAATCTCTATACATGATTTGATATTGAACTTATGTAGAAAAAAAATATGGGACCCTTTTTATTCTTTGATATTTTTTCCATAAATTTATGCTATACTAATTGAAACTTTCAACTGATAACATAAATCCTATGTGAAAAACAATACTTCTTATATATAATAATTCCTTATATTATGAAAACCAATATACATAACAGAAATACAAAGAATGAATAATTAGTCATTCCATAGACAATTTTCAAAGGCAAATTGTTAGCGTATTTTACTAAAACTCAACTTCTTTATTCCACTAATAAATAATTTTAGCTTGCTATATTAAAATTCATTAAAACTTTCTTATTTCATGTATGCATAATTTTATTTTCTTCTGCAGTACAATTCCCTATATATATTGAATTAGTATCAATTATAAAAGAAGAAAGGAACATTAAACCATTACAAACAGAATTATCTAAATAAAATATATTCTCTTTATCAGATAAATCTTTAACTACCAAAGTAACTATAAAAATTCCCATACAAAATATTGCAACAGAAATATAAAGTCCCATCTAAGTCTCCCAACCAACAACCATAATCAAAACGTCTGCAAATAATATATCAGGCTACAAAATTGAAACATTCGTCTTATCAATCCCTTAGTTCAGTTCACAAAACAAAATGAAATCTCAAGCGGCCATAGCCACCATCTTAAACAAACGTTTACGTGCACCCTCAGAGCGAGTCACTCTGATTTGCAGTTTCTGCCGTATTGATTCCTCCAGGTTGTCGAGCGCTGTAGCGGTAGAGAGTGCTCGCGTTAAGGGTCTGAGCAGACAACCATGGATCCATACGTGTACCACGTTACTCGATCTCTGTCTCGTGTCTCTCCGTCTCTCTCCATAATAAACATAGGCGTGTCCACACCGCAGACTATACCTTTTCCCCCTCTCACCGCGTCCATTTTCATTTTCAGAGGGTCCATTCCAAAGCGACGCGCTGCTCGTTCCGGAAGGTTGCCTGTTCGACCACCTCCACAATCAGACGAAATGCTGGGAATCACTCAGGTAAGCCAACGAGCTCGTATCGAAGACGAGCGAACGCCAGCGTATCGATTTACGCGGCTACCAGCGCGTAACCTTATCCTAGGGACTTCCACTGGGATCCCCAGTTCGATAATTCGCGGTGCCACCGAATGGTTTTGGCAAATTCTACGAATATCCATCCTCATACCCTACGTCGATATTACCCGCGTATGTGGCCACGAATCTGCCTGCTTATTTGACCGCCGGTTACCCCCACCACTTCCTGTCAATTCTAGCAGGGCTCGACGTTATCTACGCCATAGATGATGCGTTAACCAGAATCACTACAATGGAAAAATGAAATTTTGTATATCTTTTATTTTATTATTATGAAAGTATCTTAATCTAATTATTGATATTTTCACGATTAAAATTATGCCAAATTTGACTATATTTGAGTTCGTTTTTAATTAAGAAGAATAGAAGAGTAATACAAAAGTATAGAAATAAGTATAGCAATATTATTTATATTATTGAATATATTTAACGCGTATGCGGTTACATGTTTTTTGGCACTGATATTACAAATAATAATTTTGGAAGAAAGAAATGTATGTTCATGAATTTTTTATTGTCGATACCAAAGATGTTATAAAGAATTGTATGTTTTATAAAAAGACTACTGTGAAAAAAATTGCTGTTAAAAAATATTTGTTTAAAAATAGGAATTTTGTAGGATAATAGGATTTAATGTTATTTTAATAATATTTTGTTGTATCTCATTACTTTGTCTAATTCTTACTCTTGTTTTGATGTGCATGCAGTTACTCGAGTTAGCATGAGATAATATCGACGGATTTGTGAAAATACGACGATGTTTCCATAAGTGGTAATATTTCGGGATCGCGTAGCGTCACTTGTAGAAAAAGTGTGCGATTCTCGAACGAAAGCGATCAAGTTTCACGAGTTCGCTCGACCTTGACGACTCGAACGCTCGGTTTTATGTTTTTTCAACGTCGTCGGTTCGATGGTCACGGAAGATTCAGTTCGGTGAAGTGTTGACTCACTTTGTAAAATGTTATGCAGACACTCATCTATACATCGTGTATTTCTATTATTACCATCTTAACTACATTGTGTTTTTAGGTTTATTTGCATCAGAAAAATATCACGAATTTATTAAACATATATTTACAAAATAAAAAGATATAAAATGAATTTTTTAGCATAGTATTCTGTTCAAATATTTGAAAAAAAATCCGATTCTCCTAGCCGAGTAAATATGTTTACGTGTAGCGATATATTTTTCTACCTCATCATTAGCCGCACTATATATATAGAGTAAATATAGACGGCTGTCAAATGTACATACGCAGCTACAAATTATCAATTATAGAAACATTGTAGTCAAATCTTAGGATCTTCTCATGTTTGTATTTTACATTCTATAAGTAAATCTAATTTAACTAAAATAAATTCTATAAATAAATTTTATAGAACACAAATGAATATATTGCCCACTTATGGACATATATTATTGTAACAAAATCGTATAATTTTTTCATATTTGTATATGAAATGTATATCTCTATAAGACCTCTTATCAAAAGTGAGGTTATGTTCATGTACAGTTGTGTGTCCTTTTTCTAATAGCTATCTTCGTTCATAAAATAACTTTCCCATATAAAAAAATTCAAAAAATATAAACAAAAATACCGAAAAAATATAACTGAGCACCACAAATATTACTTTCTATAAATTTTATTTTATTTTAGGGATATTTGCAAACTGTCGTGACTATACGCATCTCCGGATATATAACCATTATATACAGCTGATTGTGAAAATGGTCTAAGTCAAAAATTAAAAAGAAACGACGTTATCGCTTATTTTGGATCGCATTAAAGCTACTCCATTCCAAAATAGAAAATCGAATTTGTAACTCGACTATAATTAATCGCATTAATTTGCGACATATTTAAAACACGAAACGTTTAACAATTCGAAACGGTGTACATAACTTAGACCACTTTCATCAGCACACTCGTGTTCTTAATCTAAAATTTAACCCACCGCTCAGCCTAAAAATGAAATTTTCACCCGAAAGGATAAATTTTCTGTTACGATTCCTCTCTGACGGGAATCTTTTCAGCCTGTACGAGCTGAACGAGCTAAAATAAGAAGCATTACACACTGCACACCTCTGTTACAGATGGAACGCGACCGCCGCAGACACCTGCAGGGAGAGGAACATGAACCTGAGGAGCTTCGCAATGCTGTTACCCTGCGGAATCTCTGTGTTCTCAGGCGTCGAATTCGTGTGCTGCCCGAAACACCTGAAAGGTACGTAACGTACGTACATTCTCTCATATCCATCATACGTTCATTCATCGACGAGCCTTGGTTCTCTGTATTGGCCAGGGGGAACTACCTCTTAGTCGACTTTAGCGTTTTGCACGGTTAGACCCCTAATGACCCTAATGTTGCATGATGAACGTTCACGGTGGAAGGTGAGAAAGAACCACGATCGATGGTTGCGTTTTTAAGTAACACTGGCCAGAAGCTTTTTACTAGCTCTTCGAGCATAATGGCGGCCGGGAAATGGGAACGTAGGCGCGAGGCCTCGGGAGTCGAGTTTCCAGGTCGACGTTTGGTCGCTGAGAAAAAGGAACGTGTTATTGTAATTCGATCGACGCGGAAAAGTCAGGAAAAATATTACGTAGCTCGATATCCGGTTGGATAAACAGTGTCGGCGTTACCGCGAAATGCGTTCTTTGTCGTTTGCTTGCCGCTCTCTGCGGGCTTTAATCGAGCCTTTCTTCGTCCGCGTCGAGTATACTTTTCTGGAATTCATCGAGTCACATAATGCCATTGAATCGTTTCAATGGTTCTCCCCTATTGTCCCGTTAATCATCGACGTATGTATGCTTGTTAACGAAGCTACAAAGGAGGCTTAACGCTTGGAAAATGCCTCTGTGACGTCCAGGCTGTTTGAATTTCGCGCCACAACCGTCTCTACCGAAAACCTATCTGGTGACGCGTTCTGCCACACACGCGTTGTTCGTGGTTCTTCTGAGAGAGGTCTTTGTTCGATTGTGTATTAAGTTGACTAATTGTAGAGAAATTTTCGTTAGTCGATGAACTTTGCTATCTGCAAGTTTTATTGCTTGAGTCATAGAACATAGACAACCTAGAGTCACGTCGTGATTTAGAATTTGGTTGTGGCTTTTGATTTGGGTAAATTGGTAAGCTAAGAGTAAAGGTTCACCGATTATTTATCAAAAATTTATAACAAAAATATGAAACAAAATATGAGTAATTGATTTATGTTTGCTTTTCAAAGTATTGTCTGTATTTCAAAGTTTGATATTGATTACTGTGAAATTTATCGTAGATTGAATTTGGGAAACATTTTGTATATTTTTCACGCAAAATGTTGACTTTTAATTCATTTCATTTAATTCATTTCGAATACATCTTCTGTGACAGGAATAATATATAATAATAAATTATTTAATATGAATAATATTTATGGGCTTTTCCTTGCATAAATATTATTATTTGCAAAATAAATTGATAAAATTTGTATGGTAAATTATATTCTATACGTATACAGAATATATCATGGCTAAATGTGATTTCATGTGCAAAAAGAAATGAAGAATGTAAATTTTTTTTTATAAATATTTTTAGAGTCTAATTCTCAAGAGAATCAATATTAAAAATTCAAAAGTGAAGTAAAATCGATTTCATTCGCAAGTACATAAGCTGTTTCTATCTGCACTTGTATTTATAAACATAGTATTGATCAGGCTTGACATTCTATTGTTCTTGTTCCCTGTTTCGTTGTTGTTCATACAAAGCAATAGAATACATATGTATACGTATGTATATTGACAGGCTTTATATAAAAAGATCTAGAGCACTCTAATTTTCTTCGTTAAGTTTTATTTATCGAGTTATAAATGTGACACTCGTGTATCGTTTGCTCTTTTCTTCGTCATTTTTCTCAGGAATAATTTCAAACGCTATGAACACTTTTCTCGGACAACTATAGTTACCAATAAAACACGAAAACTTTTTCTTGATGAGCCACAATAGTAGCTAAAATGTTAAGAGACAAACAGACTTTGGGAAAAGAGAACAGAAACTATTTTGGACACCATATAAACACCATATATCAAGTGAACATGATCATCTATAGAGTACAAGAATTTCTTTGTAGTGGGTTACTATAGTTATCCAATAGTATTTAAAATGTTGAGAGACAAAATGAACCTAGAACTAAGCAAACTTCGCCAGGAAGAAACAAAAATGGTCGTAGACACCATGAAAATCATGGCAACCAATAATGCATATATAAAAATCACCTCATAGTAGGCAACTATACTTACTTTATGATTACCAAAGAGTTAAAAGACAAAACGAAACTTAAAGCAAAGAATCTTTACCACAAAAGATGAACAAAGACCATAAACATCATGGTTATCAGTTGATGAACAAATACCATGGTTACTAATAGATGAACAAAAATTATAAATACTATAGTTACCAATAGAATATTATGGTTATTAATAGATGAACAAAAACCATCAATATCATGGTTACCTATAAATGAACAGAAGGCATAAACACCATGGTTACAAGTGGTAACGAGCAACTATACTCACTGAATAGTAATCAAAGACTAAAAAAAGCAAAACGAACCTTGATTACCATGCTAGCCAGTAGTATATACTTCAAAAAGTCATCTCACAGTGAGTAACTATATTCACTCAATAGTAGCCACAGACTGAGAAACCAGGAAGAACCTTGACCACCATGGTAGCCATTAGTATAAACTTCAAAAAATCACCTCATAATGATCAACTATATTCACTCAATAATAGCCAAAGACTGAGAAACCAGGAGGAACCTTGACCACTATGATAGCCATTAGTATAAACTTTAAAAAATCACCTCATAGTGAGCAACTATATTCACTCAATAGTAGCGAGAGATTGGAAAAAACGAAGCTGGAACACCATGGTAAGCTGTAAGTATAACGTAGAAAAATAGTCACCCAATAACCGGTTGTAACCAGTGAACGGTATCTAAAAGGCTGAAAGTCAACGCGAACCTCGAATCGAGCAATGTTCGCTCAGGGGATGAATATTCGAATTTACTCGACATCCATTACTGGAATTCCCCATCCCGTCTGTGCCTCGTGCTCTATTTCCGATTGAGCGTCGTTCGAACGGCTGGAATACGAGAAAGGGAGGAAGGAAGACAGAGCGGAGTCGAGGGGTGCATTAAGAAAGTAGGTATATTTCGATTCTGTCCTCCTCGTCCCACGACAGAGTAGTTTACCCTTGCCGCTTCTATCTTGCTCGCTCGTGCAATCAATAACGTCCGTCGACGTTCCCGACGACTGCGCAACGTAACACTATGCTTTTGCCCGTTCCTGCGCATCTTTTCCTTTCAATGCACGGTGCCAATACCTCGTACCCTACGACGCAGCTAATAAACCCCAGAGCCGAGTACGCTTGTCCATCGACGGCCTCCCTGTCTGCCAGACCGATTCGCGACACATCCCTGGCTTGCCAACCGGCTTACTGATCAATAGGAATGACCGATGAATCACCAACCAAATTCCCGACCTCCACCACAGCAACGACCAACCAACGCTCGCCACTGCTTTCGTAGGGTTTATTATGCACGCTGTTGACGAGTTTGCGGTCAGGGCTGATTCACCAAGGGGATGAACAAGGTCGAAAAATCGCGGAAGTCGTGGAGTAATGGATTTTTCATGGGGCTAACAGGATTATTGATTTACAACGAATGGAGAAATGTACTATAGGTGAACGATGGTAATTAGGCTGATGTGATGGAGATAGATAGCTTATGTTCCTGTCTGAATTAGAGTCCAAACCAACTGCATATTTCTAGTAACTGAAGAAAACATCTGGAAGAATTTAATTTGAGCTACTTGGTGGTACTAGTATCAGACTCACAATTCCCACTTGGAAAAATTCTTGGAATTTATGATTAATATTAGTTTATATTTATTGACAAAAGTGTCATTGACTTTGGAGTAGGAAGCTTATTACTTCTTTGAAGTGAAAGGTCTTCAAGTGTTTCCACAAGAGTTAATACTTAACTTATCATGATTATGGCTGATTATTATCTGACTGTTTGTGGTAAATGAAATAGGTTATGTAACGGAAGAAATGGAATAGGGAACAAGATAGATATTGGTAAATGGAGTATATGTATATTGTAAGAAAAATCTTTAAACAAAAGTTTGAAAATGGTCTTTTAGGTTAGGGTGGGTTTGCTGCTCTTTTGAGGCTGATGATATTCATTGGGAGAGATATCTGATTAACACATTAAACACAGTTTATACAAATGAGAATAATTCAAATGGTGTAATTATGATAATTATATAAAATAATAACCAATATTACTTTTGTAAGAAGCATCTGCATGTTTTCAAAATTTTTTACTGAATTGGTAACTCTAGGTTCTAGTAGTGATCTTGAAATCAATCCTACAGATGTAAAACATGAATGTTTACTTCCATGTGTCTTTAATCTCTCTTCTACTTTCATCCTAGAAGTACTGGTATCTAAATAAAATCCATTGATAAATTGATCCCTTTGATCTGTTTATTTTTATTCAAATTTATTACTTCTCTTACTTTTAAGAAATGAAATATCTATTAAAATAAAATAATAACCATTGAAAATTGAAACATTATTCTATTTTAAGAAACAATCTTTCACTGTGAACAAAATTGCTGATGTAAATAAACGTTTGGCAGCCATGATTCTTGTATGTTATCCTAGATGAAACATAAAGATATATCTATTATATTTATACATATGGACAAGAAGTAATTTCATATGCAAAGGAATAGATCAGAGGTGTAGAGTAGAATTTGTTTATTCAAAGGTAAATTTTTAACAAAATTAATTTTCAGTCTTCTGCCAAAGTTGTCGAGTAGAGAGTGCCGAAAAGTTTAAAAATGCTACTTTACCCTCTCGTATCTATAAACGAGATACGTCGTTTGTGCGCCCCCTTGGATGAGATATCTCACGTGTCCTTTCATCAGGACGCGAAATATCTCAATCCAAGGTTGGGGTGAAGATCAGTTTGGAAGATCTTATACACGGATGCAAAGAAGTTAATCATACTAACCGTAGGGTAAGTTACACAAAATTTTTAAAAATAAATTTTTATCGCCCTTTTCTGTATGATATCGCGTTCAGTTCCATAGATAAATTTCTGTCATCCTTTTTTATATTAAATAACATTCACTTGCGAATATGAAACATGTAAAAATTGGAAATATACCATTCAGAGGCCACCTGCAAATATAAAATAATTATTAAGATATGTAAGAAACGAATTAAATTTTAAACAAATTTTCTTTTGAAAAAATTAAACTTAGATACGTAGGATATTTTATAAATTTTAAGTTTCAAAGTAAAGGACATCTTGGATACATATATGTACATATATACAAGTATTAAACACATTAAGAAAATATTTTTATGCAAAATAAAGCTCAATCTCAAATATGGAATATCTAAAATATAAAATACCTAAAATTTAAAACAAAGATTAATTCGCCAGAAACAAAAGTACAAAAACAAACTTTAAATATTTTTCTTTTCCATAAAACAAGCTTCATCCAAAGTCTATAAACTCCTTTGCACCTAATATCAAATTTGAATCTCAAAGATCTTCAATATTTAGTACCTCAAAAGTTGGTACTCCTGTTAAACTTCATGTTAACAAAAAGCGGTCATCGAACAGGATATGTATATATATCACACGATTCCAAAGAATTCTTTGCAGCCATGTTTCCATCTTATATCTTTCTTTATAACCTTCCTTTTCCTTATTTCCCCCTTAGTTCGAGTACTCTTCTAGCATTGCACAACTTTTGTACATTTAAACTCTCCCAGGATACCCACTATCAGCGTTGTGGTTTACGAATTACTTGTTTGCACATTTTGTTTATGCCGCTATTTTTAAACTAGCAGCGCGTCGAGCCGTGCACAGTTTTTAGCGCGGCAATTTTTCACGAACGAGTTAGCAAAGCGTTCCCCCACTGTGTCTGTGAAAACACGCGGGAAGATCTGCGCATTGCGCGTGGGAGAAGGGAGAAGCTGATCGGTTGTCGGTTTGATATCGTCGATCAAATCTTGACAGTTCTTTCGTTCTTCCTTCCTACACGGACTTCGGGTAGGGAGCGACGACAGCGACAACGGCTTCAATACGTGCAATAGGCGAACAACGACATTCTCTGGTAGGGAGCGAAAAAGTGCCAACACAACCGCCACGTGACCCAGATAAAAGGATAGCGGCGAGGATACACCGAGCGAAGCTTTTGTCTGCCTTTGCAGAACTCGAGAAGTCATCTCATCAGCGTGTCTATTCTCGGAGAATGGGGCATCTCGAGAACCTAGTTAGTCAAGACGGCTGTCCTCTTCAACATAACAGAGACAAATTAGAGTTTTTCACGGTGGAAAAGGGTAGCTGAGTCGCGGGATACACGCGGACGATATGAGGGGCGGATTTCGAAATGCCCGCCCCCAGGACAGCGTTGCCGCGATTTGCATTTGTTCACTGCGCAGTATTATTGGGTGCTTTCGTGTTAGGTATGCAGATTAATTCCGTACCTTTTTATTCTTCCCTTGCTTTTTTCTGTCATCGAAATTTACATTTTTTTATACATGCATCGCGTGATACGGACTTAAACATTTGAAAATGGGCGAAGGGACATGACAGTTTGAAGATTACTGGTGATATCTGGGTTGGGTTGTTCGTTTTTTGAATGAATGGAATGATTTACTGTGAAATGTTAATAATGATTTATGAAATAAAATATGTTACAAGATGAGATATACTTTTTATTTACGTTATATTGATTGCTAGGATTTTTTAGACACTTGTTAAAAGTTGATGCCTATTATTATGCATAGCCATGTATATTATCAAAACACTTCTTTAGTATGTCTTTTTTAATTATGAACAAGGTCACTTTCGTGTAATCCTTCTTTTGCATATGATATTGAATCGAACTCAAGGATGTCAGAAAAAATTGCTTTTTCTTAATGTCTTCATTAAAAAATAATTTTAACAATTTATTTGTTATCTATTTCGTTGTAATTCCTTGACAATTAGAATGTGAAAAAGATTACAATTGGATTAGAATTTAATTTTTTTGATTTTCAAAGCTCGAGTTTAAGGTTTGAAGTGTTGATTTTATTTCATAAAAGAAATATCTTATTTGAAAAACTGATTAAATATTCACTGAAAGTAATTAAACAAAAGCAACAATATAAAAAATATCTACCTTAAATTCTACAAAGGATCCTTTGTTCATAGATTTTAAATTCTTTCTTAAGTTTAACAAATTTAAAGAACTATTAGTAAAGTGTAAGATTCTCGAAATTCAAAAATTTCTTGCACTTCAAGAAGTTTTGAGAAACTTATACCTGTACAAAATTATAGTATTCATTTTAGAAAACATTTTATGCATGTAATAATATACTTAAGAAATTTTTCGAATATAACATAATTTAGCAATGTTGTATATGAACAAATATAAAATAAAAACAGTATGTATTTGTTGTATTGCTTCCCCCATTTTATTTCTAATATTTACAATACTTTTACATGCAATATTACTAAAAAATCTTATCATTATATCATTGTGGTATAATAACATTTCTATTTAACACGAATGCAAAGGAAATACGGTGTGTAATATGCGTTTTGGTAGCCATGTTGAACGCAACTAATTTTTGAGGTTATGTTTGTCATTGGACTAACAATATAAATAGTATGTCGTATGAAATACGTGAATATTTGCATGATACCTCTTTGAAACTTCTATTAGATAGGAAAATACTTGTATATATTTGAAATATTTAAAAATAAATCCAAAAAAGTACTGAGCAACTTGCATACCTGACATTTTATAGCAATATAATTGGAGATGTAAGTATATGTAGAATTCTTTTTATTTATACTTCCACTTACGTATATATTGATGTTTTATTTTCGTATGGTAGATGTTTTTGAATATTCTGTATACTATTGCCTGACTTTGTTTCACATTGTGTTTTATTTTATATGGTAGGATAGTATATAAAATTTGAAGTGATATTTTTAGTTGTTTGATCGTTCTTATAACTGCATCATCATGTTATTCATCAGAATTTCATCATATCTATTGTACTATTAATTATTATTCTTAATGAAAATTAGTTTCAATTATGTTCTGAATTTGTCAACAAATAATTCTGCCCACTTTTGACTATAAAGTAAAAATTTGCTATAATATATGTAGGGATGTAATGCCATTCATTGTTGCTTTTTTACATTATTAACTTTAAATAATTAATAATTTTTAATATTTATCAAGTAAATTAAAACAACAAATGATTCTCTATCTGTTACCCATATTTCTAGTTTAGAAATATCTTTGTAAAAAGTGGACAGAAAATTAATATTAAGTCTAACATCGATGATAGCTACTAACATTTATGTGTAATTTACAGAAAATATGAAAGCCAAGAAACCAATCGATTTGCCGATTCCAAAAGGTCTGGACGAGGATCTTGACGACGACGAAGATGACGAAGATGACGATGACGTCGACGCAGATGATGAAGATGACTCTGATGCTGATGGGGATGTGCTCAGCGACCAACCTGACGATGACGAGAGCGACGAAGATTATCTCGATGATTACGACACTACGACAAGGTAAATCTGCATTAATGATTTCAATGTTTAGATTGTACGATTACGATTGAGTTGACAATGAAATGAATAAAATAAACAGGTGATAAATAAAATCACAGGTTGAGATAAAATATAGACTGTGCTTGGCTTGCTGTATTTTATGTTTCATAAATATTTTAATGTTTTATATTTCATAAAATACAATTCTATATGTTTTTGTATTTTATGTAATAATATTTGGGACTTTTAATATTTTGTAACATAATATTTACTATTTTTTATATTTTGTGAGATAACATGCTTGAATGTTTCCTAAAATACCATTTAATCCTTTCATATTTAGTGAAATAATATTTAATTTCTTCAATATTTTATAAAGTAATACTTAATGTTCTTTTGTATTTTATAAAATAATATTTAATACCCTTAATTCTTCATAAAGTAACTTTTAATATCTCATATTTCATAAAATAATATTCACTGTCTTTTTTATTTTGGAAATTATATTTTGGAAATAATTAGAACAAAAAACCAAGTACTACTATTTAGACTGAGAAATTGATTTATATACTTCTTGTAAAATCATACAAAGTACGATTATTAAAGTTTTGATAAGAAAAGTTAAAGTATCACAATAATTACTTACAAATAATTAAAATTATTTGAACAGTGAACATTTCTTTCATTACATTTGGTTATCTTAATGAGTACACGCAAGTTTAAATAAATAATTTATACGTCTATGGATGCTAAGTAGATTTTACCAAATTGCAATATTCCGAGCGAGAATAATTGAATTAAATTATTAACCCTTTGTGATCCAAATTATATTCAATATTTGCGCCCTATTTGGACAATAATTTCGGTGAATAATTTAGTTACATTTTCATATTTTCGCAAGTACTGATGCATCTATTAAATCTGCGTTAATATCACCGTAATCCGTCAATTTCAGATTTTAGCCGTAATAAATAATTCCATTGCTTAATTATTATTAATGTTCTCGATTGAAATGTACTATAATTCACGATATATATTACAATTAATTCTATCCAAGACTCATCTGTGGTCGATAAAGATCAGCACTGTTCTTACTTTCACTTTACATTAAGCGAAGTGTCTCATAAAATCTGTTTTACGGTTCAAACATTGTTCTTCTACAATTAAATAAAAATTGAATATAAGCAAACATGTCTTACATCAGAAATAACAACAAGAAATTAAATAAAACAAGAAAAGATTAACACTGACCTTTAAAAACTCCAAAAATACAACCGCAATCTCTATAACAATGTTGTTATATTCCAATATATAAAATGACTAAAAATTAAGAAATAGTATTTTAAATAGAACACAAAATATTTCACCCTTCAAAAATTCTGTGTAGATTTACCGAAGATATTGACTTCATATTTTAATATTATATTTAATATTTCAATAAAGAAAGAAATAGGAAAGAATAATTTCCAATGTTAACTGTTCAACGAACATGGCTGAACGAAATAATATTTCAGTGCCTATCAGAGACATCTACAGAGTGGAAAAATTATAGTACTGTCAGAAGTGACCGCTAAGACTCTAGCTTAGGACCCTTAAGACTGCATATCGACAATTGGCAGGAAATATAAACAAAACGGTCACGTGATCGATGCTGCGGACGCAGCTAAATGGCTGCTAAACGTGGATGCTCAAGATCGACCTTTAGTGATTCTAAGCAGGGGCTCCTGTGTACAAGGGCAGTCAAAATTTTCCTCAAAATATTCGATCTCACACCTGGATCAGCTGTATATGTTTCCTGTCAATTCTCGTTGAACAAAATATAATGTAAAGGACTTTCTAGTAAAGACTCTACGAAAGCCTAATGTCAAGTAGTGACATTATTTACTAATATAAAATATGTGTTACAGTTTGTCTAGTCGATTGTCAACGACGGTTTCAACTACGGAGAAACCGAAACAAGATGTGACCGCGATGCCGTTGCCAGTCAGCAGTAGTACACAGCAATCCCCGCAGTCGCAGAACACACCGGATCCGTATCTGACTCACTTCGATCCTCGTTCAGAGCACCAGAGCTACAAGCAAGCACAAATGAGGCTCGAAGAAGTGCACAAGGAGAAAGTAACAAAAGTAAGCGGGTGTTAACACCTCTTTCTATTTCTACGCGCGAGATAATGTTATTTATTTAAGTTTTGCCCCTCCTCGTTTTACTTTCGTATTGTTTACATCGCGTAACTCATGGGAAAAGAATGGGAAAGCAGTCGAATTTCGAGAGACAGCTATTATCTCGCGGGACACTAGTGTCGAAATCTTTGTGCTACAACGTTTTCAGGTGATGAAGGACTGGAGTGATCTCGAGGAGAAATATCAGGACATTCGTGCCCACGACCCAGTCGCTGCCGATGCTTTCAAACGATGGATGACCGCGCGATTCCAGGAAACTGTCGCTGCTCTGGAAGAGAGCGGTGCTGCGGAAAAACATCAATTGAGCGCTATGCATCAACAAAGAGTACAAGTACGTGATTTGGTAGAGTAATGGATAGTGACAAGGATCTAGGTTTAGAAAGGAAACGTTCGTCGATAAACACTGAGTACCTGAAGAACAACCCCCTGAATGTGAATCTTGAGAATAATTGAATTCTTGGTATTTTAGAATGTTGTGCTTTTTTTGGTAGATTGTAATATGTTAATTTACTAGGTTTTGGAACACCTAGATAATGCGATATATTTATTTTTTATTTATTACTTATTGTTATTTCATTGTTCCGTTTAAAAAATTAAGCTTCTAATTGTAGAGAGTATAAATAAGTGACTTTAATTCATATAAGGGGGCCTTCATAAGCAAAACATTCGATTTTTAATTTAAATCTAGTGGATCGACCAATTTTTTCTTAAAATAAATGCCATTTATTATTTAAGTATGTACATCATATAGACAGAAAAGTGTATTTGACGATATTACCTTATCAATTTACAGGAAGCTGTTAAGCAAAAGAACGAAGAAGCGATGTCGTGTTATACAGCTGCTCTGAACGAGACACCACCAAATGTAAATTTCTTAAATATTCTATATCAAATAGTACATTCGTAAATTCACAAATAATTTGCCACATTTTTATTTTTTACTTAGATGCATCGCATTCAGAAATGTCTCCAGAAATTACTTCGAGCTCTTCATAAAGATAGGCATCATACCATTGCTCATTATAAACATTTACTGGATAGCAGCTTGGAACAAGCTCAACGTGAAAAGCCAGCAACATTGGAACACTTGGCGGAAATCGATAGAATCACCAATCAGAGTCTGTTAATGTTAGAACGGTAATGTGTCGATCGATATAGCGTAACGTCAACGTCTCAGAATATCAGATTCCAGATTTTGACATTGCAGAAAAACAAATATATTTTAACTTAATAAAGCATTATATAGAGAATTTCGTTCGTTATATTTAGGTACCCTGATTTAAGCGCAAAAATTGGCCGCCTTATGGATGATTACGTTTTGGCCCTCAGGAGCAAGGATGAGACTCCTGGACTGTTGCTAGCGATGACGCGAGAAGCGGAAGCAGCCATTTTAGATAAATATCAAGCTGACGTTACCAGCAAGCAACAAGGTAATTTCTAAATTTAACAACTTTTTAACAAATGCAACAAAATTCAATAAAAACCATATCTATTGCAATTCATCGGTCTATAGAGAAGGAACATCAAAAACAATTGGAACGAGTACGCAAGGAGCAACGCAAGGCTGAACGTGGCGAATTACGAACGGAACAGGCACAACAGGAAGAAAACGACTCGATAAATGACAACAAAGATGTTCAACAACAACCAGAACAACAGTCTGCGGTAGCAGCTATGCATAGTGAAGGTCTTATTAGGGCAGCTCACAGCATGACACATGACATTTCCCACTCTGAACCAGTAAGTACAGTCATATAAAATTACTTGAAAAATTATACCCAAAAAATATCGCAATATGAAAAATGTCTCTATTTGTTTCGCTGTATATACAGGGTTACACTGTGAGAAGGGAAATTTATCACAGGGAAAGTCGATCCGTCTACTTCACACTTGCGTTTGCTGGAATTGCACTTATGGCTGCAGCAGTGGTAGGTGTAGCAGTATTCAAAAGACGCAGTGCAAGAAGCCCTCACAGTCAGGTATGTTCAAAAGATTATTTTTATTAGAGCGAAAATGGTTCGTAATTGTTTGTAATTGTTTTATCAAATGTTTATATTTGTTTCTATTATTTATTATTATTATAACATATTTTTAATATTTTTTCAAATTAATCGCAATTAGATTTAACTAAATTTTATTATATAATTAACTATGTAACTAAATTTTAATTATTATCGATTATTTCTAATATTAAACAGGGATTCATTGAAGTTGATCAGGCGGCTACACCAGAAGAGCGGCATGTTGCAAACATGCAGATCAATGGATATGAAAATCCTACATATAAATACTTTGAGATCAAAGAATAATCTAATCACCTCGGTCTACAGGAGATTTTATTTGAAACTGGTCTTTAATTGTCCGTTCTCGCGTATGTTCTTCAAGAATTTCATAGTATTTTGTTAGTGTAAGATATCTTTCAGGTTCGAGGTTCTTCCGAAGATTCCGAAAGTATACAAATCTATATCTTAGTGATATATGGAATAAAATCTGTCCATAGAGAAATAGGTATTGCGATACAATATCATTGTGACACGTCTCTTTATTATAGCTCATGACGTTATACGACCACATTTAACAATCTATGATATGTATAAAGCAATGTTCATATAACATCTAGTAGATAGAAGTGTTACGGGTTGATCCATATACTCGTACCGTCAAGATTATCTACGAGACAATTCGAAAGGGAAACAACATGCCAATGTGCCATATGGGAAGCGCGTAATGTTGTCTTCGGAAGTATCTCATACACGTTGTTTTCGTTTCGTTGTCATACATGTTACTAAAAAAAAAAAATAAACAAACAAAGAAACACAGGAAGGAGCGCTCATAATGAAGAAAAAGAATCATTACTCACATTAATGTTATACGCGATACCCTTCGATTAGAAGGCTGTGGACTATGATCAGTTACAAACTCATTGTTTTCAGCAATAGGAAATGCGTATGCGATGGAAGAAATGTATCTCGTCGATGACGCATTCACAGTATGCGTGCTGTTGCGCTCTTTGCTGTATATTTCTCAGTTCTGATATTTTTGGAGATAGTAAATGGCAATAAAGGTAAACGCAGCTTAAATAATATGTGAAAATAAGAAAAATGGTAGCAGCGGTAGCAGCTTGCACAGTGGCAGCATAAAAGTATAATCCGACTTAAACGAAAAAAAAAAAAAATGATAAGCATATTAATAGCACTATACAAAAGTGTATGCTCTACGACACTCTTAAAATATCAGAACGGCGGTCAATGCACGTTCACCTTCGTGATGCAGCTGTTTTTTCATCTCCGTTCGATTCCCACTGCCTGATTTTTTCAGCGACCTTTTCAGTACTTAACGTCTACTTAGATTATACAACTTTATACTTATAAGAAATTGAATCATGAACGTATCTAAAGTTTACGAGAAGCAAGATATTTTATCATTCCATAACAAAAGTCCACTATCTTATCGAGGTACTGTCTGAACGTATGCACGGAAAATATTCGGTAGCTTTGTTCGATTCGGCCGAGGTATCGTTGTGTTTTCTAATGAAAATGGACGAATCGAAAGAATCACGTCGAGGTTGCCGAATAAGAGGAACAGATTAATACAGGAGTTTTTTGAGTGGCATTAGTACCTCCGATTTAGATCGAATAAGTGGCGACTGTTAAAAACAAGCGTGTTTCTGTCCTTTTTTTATTTCATCGTTTTTTTTCTCTCGAAAGATGGTTCATACAATAACTATCTTAGGATATTAATTATATATGATGACGATAATATATTACACGTTTAATGCTTATATATTTGTATATGGTCAAAAGGTAGTAGGCTGCGCTTTAGCCAGGGTCGCGTGGGAAAGCATAGCTTTCATTCATTTTAATGAATAATTGCACGTTTTCTTTAATTTAGATTATATTTTTTTGTATCAGTTAATTAGTTATATTAATATATAAATATATATATATATATATCGATTTGTTAAGTATTATGTACAATTACAACAAAAG
>NW_016910162.1:2457016-2482817 GCF_001483705.2 Eufriesea mexicana
ATATATAAATATATATATATATATATCGATTTGTTAAGTATTATGTACAATTACAACAAAAGTAACAACAATTTTAGTCGCGCAAGTATTACGTTAATAACGATGGTTTTAAGATGCTTTTATTTAGGTACGATCATGCATTATGTTTACGCGTCATTTCATCAAAAAGTTGTATTCTCTTTCTCTCTCTTTCTCTCTACTACCAATAAGGTTTGTTTGTTTTGTGCTAATTTTGCTAAAATAAATTAAGCGAATGCGCAAACCGAGGACACTGAACAATATCCTTGGATTCCTAAGCGCACGTGAAGCAGTTGCCTTCCTATTTAGCAAACATACTAGACTGTCTCACGCAACTCCGGTGGAAGAATAAGCCAACGAAAAAGGTATATACACAGGCACACACATTCGCGCATCGCTGAGTGTTAAAAATATTATTTTAGATATATTAAAATGATAGCAATTAACCATATGTCTATGAAAATACAACAAAAGCATAGCATCAATGCGTTAATAATAATATAAATATCTATATATAAATATATATGTTCATGTGTGTATGTGTGTGTGTGTGTGTGTAATATATGAACAATATATACATAGATATATATATATATATATACATATGCATATACATGTACACCTATCAAATTAACTATACATTATGTACCTATAGCATATAGTCGTTATAATGAGAAGAAAAAAAAAAAACATTGACACGTCGCGTATAAAAAAAATAATCTGACTTGATACGGATTCACAGATGTTGAGGAAGAAACATGTTTCTTGTTTCTAGAAAAAGAAAAAAAAAAGAATCAAAAATACAATTCTTTCTTTTAATCGCGATGTCATTCGAGTTATGATGATTTTTATTTGTCATACAATAAAAGAAAACGAAGATGGTATGCGACCATATAACAATTGGCCTATGTTGGCAGAAGTGCTGTTGTTCATCATACATTATATTTGTCGAAAAATATGATGCGGACAGCACCTGTAATGCTTGCCAAATTTATCTCGCATACCATCTTTCGAATAGCGTACGCAGTTCCGGGATTGGCATTGGCAACACTTCATATGCGTCGAAAAAAGAAAAGACACCCCCTCAGTGGAGTGTCGAAGTAAAATAAATACTCGTGTATAACGAACAAAAAAATATAATGTTACTTCGACAATAATCGGCGCTAAAATATGAAGAAAGCTATCATCAGTATTAAGAAAGCTTGAAAAGCCCCTTCGAAGCATATCAGTTTTAGTATGTTCGTTTGGCGATAGCGTCCACGTCACTCTTTCACTTCAAGATATTGTGAATTTGCATCGAGCCACTCTGTATAAGTTTAAGAATTGATTTTTGTAAAGAGGTAATAAATATTTACCGAGGTAATTAACTTTAGCTTAAAGAAAAGAAAAAAATGGAAAAAAGACACGTGGAAAGTGAGGAAAAGGAAGAAAAAAAAAGAATGAAGGAACAAAAGAAAATAATACGTCCTTTGCGTAGCGGTTCGGATTTAGAAGTCGGCGAAATGGGAATAATAACGGAACTAAACTTTATTTTTGCAGTTCTTTCGGTATAAATCGATTCTTACGATTCTATCGATTCCGCGTCTTCAATAAACCTTAATATCGTAATAATGATGAGATGCGAGAGCCCGATTGTACGTGCAATATATCGATACTCATGTACACGCCTATACACAGCGCTGTATTAGTTTTCGATCTTACGTCCTGCATTCGTTGGCACTCAAACAAAGCGACTTCATGCTTGAATCAAAGTTTCTCAGTATCATCCTATTTTTGTGTTACTTTGTATGCGTTGTCCAGTATTCGTTATTTATCGGCAACTGAATCTCTCGACTAAGATGTTTGCTTAATACGAACCGATTGATCGATGCTAGATGACGACTTGATCAGCGTCGGAGTTCGATAAAATTTGGTACATTATAATGCCGCCCACTCGGTCAAATCGAAGTAAGAAAAAAAAGATACAAATATTGGAAATGACACACAACCTGGATCGGAGAAACATGAATTTTTTTAGTTGCTTTTAATTGTAGGATCGGAAACTACATGTTTGCTATAGAACGTTTCTGTGACCGTTCTTCGACGAGTAGAAAAGTTACTAACCGGAGGATTAAACTAACTCCCCCGTCTCCCTCTTTCTCTCCATCACACAAGGATTTCTCCTCGCCACTCACAAATTTTATCGCATTAATACACTCCGTGAAAAGAACGTATTGTGTTTGTGGATATATGTAATTTTACTTATCAATAAATAAATTACAAAGATCTAGTTAAATGTCAGTCACTTTCCAACACTTTTCAAATGTAATAGTTTTGGTCTGTCTAGTATTCTCTCATAAATCAAAGAAATAAAATCAATTGATATAT
The DNA here is from genome assembly GCF_001483705.2 of Eufriesea mexicana. Taxonomy (NCBI): domain Eukaryota; kingdom Metazoa; phylum Arthropoda; class Insecta; order Hymenoptera; family Apidae; genus Eufriesea; species Eufriesea mexicana. The sequence goes on from NW_016910162.1 coordinate 2,459,402, forward strand.
AATAAGCGCTTAATTAAATAAAATATTCACACTTTTTAAATATTTTATTTAGAATGGAAAAAATTATTAAATCGATAAAGAGATTTATATTTCAAAGTATAATTCATAAGACAAATTTATTTAAAAATGCAAGAATTTTATTATACGACTATATATGTATAAACTAAAATAATGAAACACTATCACGCAGAAACTAAAAATTGACACTCGGTCATATATGGTATAAAAGAATACATTTTATAATAAAGATCTTGAGTAATAAAACTTCCAAGAAAGTACACTGGTTTCCATATTTAGATATCACTGGAATATCTTTATGATTAATTCATTTAACGCGACTGGTTGCCTAACGCGTAATAGTCATGACTGCTGAAGTGTAAAATTGTTTGTCGTCTGTTCATCAGTCTGACGAAATTAATATCAAACCGACGCATGTACACTTCTGTCATTTCTTTTGTAATCATTGTAGATAATAGTACGTAGGGATATACATGTGTCTGGTAAGTATTCCTATTGTTATCGATAATAAATATTCTTTGTTGATATGTATGTCCTAATTAATATTTTATCACGATAATTGATATTATCAGTTAAGATTAAGAAATCATAATCATTCGATAAACTGCTTTCATTAGGTCATTAAACCGTGTAATATAATTAACAAGTAATTATTTGATAAAAAGTATTATTTTTATGAGTATAAATTTATAACGCATATTTTTAAATTTACATTAGAATTACCTAAAAAGTTAAAATGAAATAATAAGATATGGTTTTAGATCCATTTTGCAACTACGAACGGTTTACCACTAGTTATCTAGTTCATTATTCAAACACATGTATGTCAATAACATTTAATTCGTACCTAGCGCGTGGTATTGTGGTGAGATAATGCTATCGATTGGAAAAACAATATGGCGTCCATGATAGAGATCTAGGAAATGTCAAATACAAAATAAAAATTGTCATTTCATTTGAAGCATGATATACATAAAAAGTTTTATTGCATGTAAACATAATGTAGTGTGAATCGAAAGTTAAAAAATAATTAAAAGTGACCTGAATATTTTGAATATCATAAATTTGATAACCTTATTTAAATTAGCATCATGAACTTTAAAGGTACTAATATTAAATATTAATTATAAGTGAATTCATTTTAACTATTTTTATATGTATTATGTTCCAAATATATTAAAAAATAATAATGCATTGTTACAAAACATATAATAAAAACTTTTGTTTCTGTCAGCAAATAACACAATAATATAGATATATTCATATTTCAGATTCTATAAATATTGCTTATTGTAAAATAAATAACTAAAAATTTATTATTAAATGAATAAACAAGGAACAGCTCAAATGTCGCTCAATAATGACTTTGATAGACTATTTGAAGATGTCGAGCCTCTGCATTGGGGAGCTTTACGGGAATTATGTCATGCTAATGCAGAATACTTTGGGTCACATCAAGATGAGAATAGTGTCAGAATTAGGGCTGCACTTATGGCTATATTAGATCATTTGGTACAGTTACAACCATTATATAAAGAAATTAGTAGAATTGCACCATTGTTTGATCTTGATGTGCAAACACCTGGCAATGGATATAGAAGTTTCTTGGTACTAATAGATAAGTGTATTATACATTCTCGTTCAATTTGTCATCAAATATACTGTCAAAAAGATTCTATATTTTTTCGTAAAAGTTATCACATGAGGTAATTATTTAAATATGATTTATTTTTAAAAATTATGAAATATTTGTATCCAAAATTGTACTGATAAGTAAAAATATTTATAGAGAAATTGAAGCTTGTTCACAACTGTTGGCATCTTTGTGCACTTGCTTAGAGCACTTACAAACGCTTTATTCATGGAGTGAACACATAAGTGATGGGAAACCATCTTTATTTATAGGAGATAATCACAATCCACATGAAATGTTAAATAAAATAGATACTATTAATCAATATTGTTTCTATGGCAGGTGTTTAGGATTTCAGGTACTATTGAGAAGATTTATATATAACTTTAATTAATAATTAACTATTTTTTGTCATTTTGTTTTAAAATACGTTGTTTCCAGTTTCATGATAACTTAAAGCCTATTTTAAAAACTATAATGGTCTGTATGGCAACATTTAGTGAAGCATTTTATGCTAATGGCACATTGTTAGCAAGATGTGCTAATTCTGTTAAGTATATGTTGGATCCTGAAACAAGGGCACGTCGTATTGTTGATGTGTCTCAACGTGCTGATATTTCATTTTGTCAAGCTTTTTGGTTTCTCAATGAGAATGGTAATATACTATGATTTTAATATCTATTATATTTAGATTTTGATAATTATTTTTAAGTATAATATAAATTATACATTTCAGATATTGCACGCAGATTACCTACTATAACATCTTCTTCTTTAGCAATAAATCAAATAATTTCTATTCCACCTGAAGAATTGATCCTTCCTACATTAGGTGGGACATCTGTGTCAATTCCTATACCAAACAGTCATATCGGGAAGAAGCCAATACATGTTAGACTGTTAAGTTCCAAACGTCGTTTAGGAATGGTAAAAACATAACTTAATTATTTTATATTGCTAGCACAATCAGTATTTTCAGTTATCAATTTGATCTCTACATTTCCCTTAATTACGTAGAAATTTTTGTGAAACCTCAGTTTCACTTCTGTGCAGTACATGCTTTTCTCAGGTTGGTTCAGGTGGAGTAGGGGGAGAATTGCATGGATTATCTAATGAATTGATAATTCATTGTCATGGTGGAGGTTTTGTAGCGCAGACTTCATTGTCTCATGAAACATACTTACGCAATTGGGCCATAAATCTTGGTATACCTATTTTAAGTATAGATTACAGTTTAGCACCCGAAGCTCCATTCCCTCGTGCACTTGAAGAAGTGTTATATGCATATGCATGGGCTTTAAATCATGCAAGTACATTGCTTGGGAGTACAGTTCAAAAAGTACTTCTTGCTGGTAAGATGTAAAGCATCGCATTATTGCTAGTGGTTTAATAGACTTTCCTGCGCATACATTTGTATATCTGTTCATAAATATATATGCATAACATTGAATGTTTTGATAGGTGATTCTGCTGGGGCCAACTTAAATTTGGGAGTTACTTTAAAATGTATACAACTAGATATCAGAAAACCTGATGGAATATTTATGGCTTATACACCAGTACTTGTCGACTTTGTATTATCACCTTCGCGACTACTTTGCCTTACAGACCCAATGTTACCTATGGGATTTCTTATACGTTGTTTGAAAGCATATGCTGCTTCAGATAATAAAAACATTATGCGGTAAATATTATACATATAAATCAATCTCTATATATAATTATTATTTACCATTTTCAATATTATTTTCGTTAGGGAAAAAGAACATGACATCGTTGAATGTGTAAAATCAGATACAGAATCTTTTGCTGAAGTAAGTGAAAGTGATCTAATTGCATTAGCCCTCAGTCCTAATGGAGATGAAACAAATGATGCAAATAAATTAGCATCTTTACCATCTGATTCTACTTTGAATTCCGTTACTTTAACAGAAGCTGATGGTAAATAAATCAACAATGTATTAAATATATAGATATTTTAAGAATATAATTTAAATATGTTACATAATTTTTATTTCAGTTCATTGTTTTTATTATAGTTGGTTTTACATTTAAATACTCTCTGAACATTCTCTAACATAACAGGAGCGGAACATCTACAGGAAGAAGCAAAATCTCAAGAATATATTAATAAATTTTTAGAACTCTATCGAAATTGTGGTACAAACGCTTCAACACATATTGGAAATGGCACTGTTAATACGGATAACATTTCAAGGAATAAGAGATCATGGTCCTTTTTTGGATGGTCTCTCAGTGGAAGGCTCAGAGAATCCAAAGAACTGGATACAGAAAATACAAAAAGTCCTTTAGAAGAGTTTGTATTCACAGTGCCGAGAGATCCATATTTAAGTCCTTATCTTGCGTCGGATAATCTTTTAGCACAATTACCACCCGTTAAAATGCTGGTAAATTCATAAATCCTAAATTTTATATGTAATAATATGTAAGATTATATAAGTATTTTGATAAAAATGTTTTATAGACATTAGAGTTGGATCCATGCCTTGATGACTCTGTCATGTTTGCAAGGAAACTTCGATTGCTCGGTGTATTAGTTACGCTTGATATATTGCCAGGTTTACCGCATGGGTTTCTTAATTTAACACCGGTAAATGCTTCTCTTATTAAATAAAACAACAATATTACATTGTATCTTAATATATTAAATCATTTAAATTTACAGGTTTCAAAAGAAGCATCCGAAGGATCAGATTTATGTGTGAAAAGATTGCAGGAACTATTAGCATCATAATTATATGCATGTAGCAAATACTCATTAAAGTATAAACGTTAATATGCGGGAACAAAAGTTTCTTTGCTATTGTTGGTTTTTAAAAGGACAATTTTAATTGATTTTTTATGTACAAAGACTAACAATAATTTTCAATATCTCAAGAGTTTTATGCATTGGTACGTGAGCGTGATAAATGTGTTTCTATCTACATATTTTATATTATATATTTATATTTTATTAATGATACACTATTGTATTTTATGTCTAATTTGAAGTCAAATAATCTCAAATCATTGTACTTAAATAGTAATGTTAAAATGCTAATATCTTTGTATTATGTTCACTGAATATGGAATCGCAAGAAAAGCGATTTAATTTTCAATTTTCTACTCAAAGTGTTTTAAGAATAAGAAAATTATAGATACATTGGTTGTATAAAATATTTAAAATTGTTTCAGTTCCCAGCATTATAATGCTGTTTTATATTTTATGCAGCTGACACAAGTTATTAAATGTATTAGGCATAAATAAACCATTATAAATGTGATATCAGTTTAGTGAAATGATATAAGAAAAAGTGATAAGTATAATGCTGGCAATAACTGAAAAATTACACTTTTTTTGTTGTGAGTATTACTAATTTATGGAATTGTTATGTTATATTTTTTATGTGGATGTACATTGTATTTATCAACTTTATTAAATTATTTATAAAACTCTAATTTTATAACTTATAACACACTGGGAAGTACAATAAAAATAATTTTATTACCAGACTATGAAAACATGTAGTTTTTGAGATGTGATAAATTAATGATTAACGATTTTTATTGATTACTTTGTTGATTATTTGTTTGATTTGTTTTAGGACGTAAAGTTTTTTGTAATACATGAGCATCTGCAGGTTCTATTCGCTTGTAATAATGTTCCTTTGTTTCTACTATTTCAAATCCAAATTTTTTGTAAAAGTCAATAGCTCCTTCATTACTTATTTGAACATGACTGTAAACAAAAGTACATACAACTGGTAACTATTAATTATTATATATATAAAAGCGGAAACACTTGAAAGGGTATCGGCGAGATTAAACAACTGTCCGCACGAGAAATAAGCCGCGCGAGTGGATGATGGGTTAGGATCGGATGTAAAGGACGAATGAATTCTTAGAACGTGTGTAATACATTGTGGGGATGGGTCGTATGAATGTATAGTGTGTGTGTGAGTGCATAAAAGGCGAATGAACAATGAACAATGATGAAAGGGCAGATTGGATCAAGAATCGGAAAAACGAACGAGAGAGTTTCGGTCATTCGCGTAATCACAGATCAGTTATTAGTTTTAATCTTTTTAGTTGTACTTTACTCTTAGTTTCATTTAGCCGTAATAAATATATATTTTATAATTAAATAACATCTCTTCTTCTTTTATGCCAATCAAATATATCCCTACATATATTTGTGTAAACAGTGTGTCATATAACTAGTACACTTAACAAATTTAAATAAATACTTACAGAAAGATGGAATCAAAGTTACCATCTTTGTAAACATAATTTAAAACATGTTGTACCATTACAGTACCTATTCCTAGTCTTCTATAGGGATAAAGACATCCCAATGTCATAATATATAAACGTCTAGAGTTTTCAGAAGTATCTACTCGACAACAAACTGCACCAACCTAATATAAACAAAAAAATAAGTTAATTCAATAAAATTTTATTTAAAAATTACATATTTCTAAACAGGAATATATATTGGCGATATGACATACCACTATATCATTGTAATATGCAAGTTTTGCTAGCTCCCCAGCTTCTAAGACATCTTTGTAAAATTTTTCATTATATGAGACTGGAAATACCACTTGATTAAGAAGTTTAAGCTGTTTTATATTATGTGGTGTTACATCTCCTAATTCTATTTTTGATCTGTAATTTTTAATTTTCTAGTTTTATTAAACACAAAATATACTTATAATAACATTATTGTTTTATGTATAATTTGAACATTTTAAAATATATTTTTATGTGAAAATACACATATAACATGTTTCTATATAAACATAAATACATATAAATGTCTTTAGATCTATTTTTATTTATTAAAACAAAATATTAAAAAAACCGCGAAATTATAAACTTTTTAATGAATATTATATCTTATTATATTTAATAATTCTTCATGAAAATTATTTTACTTAAAAAATTATTTGTACATACACTTTATCCGTTGTATTTTTTTATGTTAGAATTATGATTTTTTAATTACACGTTTTTAAATAAACGTGCCCTTGAAAGTAAGAGTATGTAAAACTACAATTTACTGATAGTTATTACAAATCATAAATGAAACAAAAATGATCGTATAAAACCACTTATAATAGATTGAAATAAAACAAATGTAATTGGTTTTAGAATGTTTTGATTCGTGATATAAAAATATAACCTCAAAACTTTTGAAGCTCACCTAGTCATATTAAGACGTACAACAGATTTTAACGTTTCTCAGATAAATAACAATAACAAATTTTGATATCAATTGTTTTATAAGTAAATTACAAACAAATAAGCCATATATATAACACAATAATATCACACAGCTCAGTCCTTCTTAAACTAAAATTTTATTAGCGGAGTAGGTTAAATATATACCTGTTTTTCAGGGTTGCCAGGTTCGATGCTACGGTTCAACGATTGGTTGCAATTCTCGTGCCAAGTTCAATGTATAGCGAAATGATTGGTTGAAACTCCTAAACCATCATTAAGTGGAGGGAAAACACTTGATACTGGCGAGCGTCGCGTTGCTTAGCAACACAATGTGAAAATGAAACGCAACGTGACGCTAACCTCTGTATTATAACGTAACCATAATCAAAACCTACTGACATTTGTATCAAACATTAAAGAACTGATATAAACCTTGACCTTACACATGCCATGTTACGTATCATAGAGAAACTGCGTGTCAACGGTATTAACCTCGTGGCCTCGTATCCTGTTTCTAAGCAACGCGATCCCTACCAAATCAAATAGTTTTCCCTCTACAACTCCTACTCCAACCAATGGTATAAAAACTGAATCAGAGCGTGATATTAAACATGGCAATCTTGCTTCTTTTCCAAATTTTGATAGGTTTTAGAATACATGAAAATTTTTTAATTAATTAAATCATAAAAGAAAACATTCAATGAAAAATTTCAATTAAAATAAATTCTTTTCTATAATGTATTAACGTAATTTTATTCTATTCTAAATAATATATGTATAGCCTGTACTATTATATATATTATGATAATGTTAAAGTTTATGATGTATTTAGTTATAAAATATAGAGAGAGGGGATAATATAAATATATGCAGTAAAATAATTGGTTATTAGTTCAGTAATTAGTTTATTAATACTTACAAAGCTTAAATTTTATAATATATATTTACTACTTTCCTTTCATTAATTTTATATAAATGTATGCATAATATTTTTATGAAAATAATTTAATTATATACAATTATTAATATTTTAGTTAAATTTATAATTTTCTATAATTCCGTAGTTTTAATTTACATCGTAATTGAAAAATAGTATTAAAAATTAAAATAGAAATACTAAAAAATAGTAATCTTAATAAAGTTTTACTATAATTTGCAGATTAATTTTAAATCATAATTAATAATTTTTAAAATACATAAAAATATTATTAAATTTAGATATATTAAGTTATACATACGTTTCATATTTCTTAATATTAATGCAAAGAAAATTTTTGTTATAAGAAAAGAAATATTATATTAATTCTATTTTAATTGAAATTACATAGATCGAATCACATTAAGATTTGTTTAATTGCATTTAAGATACGTAGCGTTGGTAGTGTTGTATTAAATGTCACTTTGAAACGTAGAGCGTTGTTTATATAAAACTCCTCTGTTTATATTTTTATAACAATGTCAAATAGTAAAAGAGAACATGGTGAAAGTGATAATGAGGAAGATTGGGTTGGACCATTACCTTCAGAAGCTGTACCTCAAAAGAAACAGAAAGGTTTATCTGTATAACCTATATCTTTTGTTTACTACTTTTAGTATTTTATAAGAATTGGGTAGAAAAATTCTGGTTTACCTAATTTTACATTCACTTGTTTATATTATATAAAATTTTGATATAATTTTAAATTAAAATTGAGAAATATTGAAATTTATTTATACGTAAGAAATATGAAATAACCTTAATTTCTTATATTGCTATATACATTTTTATTGAAATTGTAATTTTAAGAAAATATTCTTCAGAACTATTAAATTTAATTTATTCGAAATTTTTCAAAATAATTTATAAAATTTCATACACCATTAAAACCAATAATTTTTAATATTTTTCATTTAGTTAAATTCAATTTAAATTTTACAGTTTTGGAATACGAACAGGTGTATATAGAGAATTTACCATGCTGCGAATGTTATGAAAAATCCTATATGCACAGAGATGTAATCACTCACATTGTGGTAACAAAGTTAGCATTTAGTATTATATATAATAATTTTGTACTTCGAAATAATAATATTAATAATGGCTATAATACAATTTTATATTTTGTATTTGTACAGATCAAATTTTGTAATAACAGGTAGTTGTGACGGTCATGTTAAATTTTGGAAAAAGCAAGAAGAACTGATAGAATTTGTAAAACATTTTCGAGCACATATGATGGCTATACAATCTATGGCTGCTAGTTGTAATGGTGTTCATGCAAGTACTGTAAGTTTAGATAAAACAATCAAAATTTTTGATGTTATCAATTTTGGTAAGTTTTATATTAAGTACATGTATGAAGTATATGTATTCAATAATTTGTCATGTATTAAACCAGTGGTTTAATTGACTAAACTTATTAAAATTTGATTTCAGACATGATTAATATGATAAAATTAGAATTTGTACCACTTTGCTGTGAATGGATATATTCCCCTGGTGATGCAATATCTGCAATAGCAGTCTCTGCTCAAGAATCAAATAAAATTTTTGTTTATGATGGACAAGGGACTAATACACCATTACATGTTTTTGAAAAATTACACACTAAACCTGTGATTGCTATGAAAGTAAAGAACTGAACATAAATATTGTATTCTGAGTCTATTTAAGCAATTTGTATATAAGCTTTAAAATTTGATTTCAGACATGATTAATATGATAAAATTAGAATTTGTACCACTTTGCTGTGAATGGATATATTCCCCTGGTGATGCAATATCTGCAATAGCAGTCTCTGCTCAAGAATCAAATAAAATTTTTGTTTATGATGGACAAGGGACTAATACACCATTACATGTTTTTGAAAAATTACACACTAAACCTGTGATTGCTATGAAAGTAAAGAACTGAACATAAATATTGTATTCTGAGTCTATTTAAGCAATTTGTATATAAGCTTTTATCATTTGCAGTACAATCCTGTATATGAAACATGTATCTCTGTAGATAAAGCTGGCATATTAGAATATTGGACTGGACCTAAAATGGAATATAAATTTCCTAAATGTGTTACATTTGATTCAAAGTTAGATACAGATTTGTTTGAGTTTGCAAAAAATAAAACTTATCCATGTGGATTAGCAGTATCACCAGATGGTAAAAGATTTACTTCTCTCAGTGGAGATAGAAAAGTTAGAGTTTTCAATTTTCGTACTGGAAAATTATATAGAATATTTGATGAAACATTACAAAGATTTTCCGAATTGCAACAAATGACACAGCAGTTGCCAAATATGGAATTTGGACGAAGGTAGTTATTATTATAACCTTATATAATGAACTAAATTAATTCTTAATTAAATGTTTAGAATGGCGGTAGAAAGAGAACTGGATAAAACAGAAACAAATTTGGGTAATATAGTTTTTGACGAATCAGGTTATATAATTTTATATAGCACAATGTTAGGTGTAAAGGTTGTAAACCTGTATACAAATCGGTGTATTAGAATTATGGGAAAACCTGAAAATATTCGACCCATGCAATTAGCTTTATTTCAGGTATGTATAGAGTTGACAAATTTCGAATCATATATGTATTTTTGACAAACTTTTAATGAAAATAATCCATATTTTGAAAATGAGTAGGGAAAAGCTAGGAAAACTACAGCTGCTGTAACTGTAGAAATGGAGGCTTCAGAAAATCCGACATTAGAAATGAACCGTCCTGATCCAACACTTTTTTGCACAGCTTATAAAAAAAATAGATTTTATATGTTTACAAGGCGAGAACCAGAAGATACTAAAAGCCAGGAATGTGATAGAGATGTTTTTAATGAAAGACCATCGAAGGAAGATATTATTTCTTCTACAGAAGCTACTAATGTACAAAAGATTTACGATACGGCAATTATTCATACGGCTCTCGGAGATATTCATTTAAATCTCTTTGGAAAAGACGTTCCAAAAACAGTAGAAAATTTCTGTGTTCATTCAAAAAATGGTTATTACAATGGACATATATTTCATAGAGTAATTAAAGGGTTTATGATTCAAACCGGTGATCCTACTGGAACTGGTACCGGTGGGGAAAGTATATGGGGAGGAGAATTCGAAGATGAATTTAGGCCACATTTAAAACATGATAGACCATATACTTTAAGTATGGCAAATGCTGGATCGAATACAAATGGCAGCCAATTTTTTATTACTTTGACACCAACTGTAAATTGAAATAATTTTATATATTTTTCTTTTTATTAAACATTAGTAACAATTAATTTTATATATTAAATTAATATTAATTTCATATTTCAGCCTTGGTTAGACAATAAGCACACTGTGTTTGGTAGAGTGGTAAAAGGGATGGAAGTTATACAAAATATTAGTCAAGTAAAAACGAATCCGAAAACCGATAAACCTTATGATGATATTCGAATAGTTAGTGTCACTGTGAAATAACGTCTAGAAATAAATATATGAAACAAGATATTTTTATAAATCTCTGTTTTTATGATATACTTTACATATCCTTGTTGAAACATTATTTTAAATCCTTATCCATTTGGTAAAGTAGTCCTCGTATAAAATTATATGCTTCCGTAAGGCTCATAAACGCATTCACGCTAAATAGATTGTAGTTTTTTGGTGTGACGACCAGCGAATATCTGATAGATAAATAAATTGTAAAAATTTCTTTCTAGTATTAAAACAATATATTATATGCATATTTGCGGGGCAAATAGAAATACCTAGACCATATTGCACCAGTAATCATGAGACTTGCAGCTTGGTACAAAGAAATTGTATCTGGTGATCGATTAGTATCTCCTAGTCCTGCTAACACCAAACCCCATTTAATCGTAGGTGCCCAAAAGAATATTGTAGTTGGCCCTGTATTAATGAAGATATTTAAAATATTTAAAAACATACAAAAGATATTTAAAATTTTAAAATCTACGTGTTTTGTTGGTTAATATCTTTCCCAACCTGCGGGATGTAAGAAAATAGGACGAAGTCTACATGGAAGAAGGCAGGATATTCGTAACATTAATCGCTGATAAGCACTTTTCTTTAATGATGGAGACATTGTGTGACAGTAATTAATTTCTACATACCCAGATTGTAAAATTGTTTTTTGTCACTAAGTTTGACAGAAAAAAATGATATGTGAAATAATACAAAATTTAGCTATATTTACATCAAAATTTTATTATATTTAGTAATGTTAATAAACAACATGTATTTAAAAAGATAAACATATTCAGTAATATTTAAAATAGTAATGTAAATATTTAAAATTGCAGTGTTTTATTTATTAAGGTAATAAATTATTTTATAGATATCTTTGTGATTGCTACTGTAATATTATTATCAAATCTTAAATAATTTTTAACTAATTTGTTCCCTCACTTTTTGATTTAAAGTTTATTAAAATATATACGAATAGGTAAACATTTTATTTCTAGAACACAATTACACTAGAATATTGGTGATAAATTTATTACAAATTATTGCAATAACAATATAAATGTTTCGTTGAATGAAAATTATTTTCTAATTATACTATTTAATTTTATCAGGTATTAAAATATTTTTTGGGAATTATAAATATTATAAAAAAAGCTATTTTTTTTAAATTAAAAAGAAGAAAAAAGAATAATCATTGTAATTTTGCGTATTAAAACAAACGATCGTAATTCGTTTTAGTAATTTTTTGACTATAGTTTGAAAATTGTTAGTGATTTTGTATTTTACATATAACCCATTTTGGTTTAACAAAAAATTAAAAATTGTATTTTACATTATGGCATAAATATGTAATTGATTAGACATTAAGAAAATTTGAACGAGTGCTGTAAATATTAAGATAAAACAAAACTTTTCTTTATACCGAATTTAAAATGAATTGTAGCAGTCGCTGTAAAGTACAGGGAACATGGAACGACATGGAGGAAGTAAAATACTTGATTTGCGCTATGGAGTGTTGGTATGTTTATTTATATATTATCTTTTAGATACAATGATAATATTTTTTAAAGTAATAAGAAAACTTCTCTTTTTTACGTTTCGATATTAGAAATACAAATTTCAAATTAAAAATAAGAAATTAAAAATTAAAAATCAAATTGCATAAATCTTTTTGATAAGTTTATCAATTTTTTAGTACAAATAGCGTCTTTAACGTTATATTCTACGTTGTAGAATTCAACTTGTTCTTTTTATATGAATAAGTTTCTAAAATGTGATATGGGAATAAATTAAATAACAAATAAACTAATAGCATAACATAAGTAATATGATATTTAGACTATATTAATTTAAATAGAGAACAGAAATAATAAAATATAGATTATGTCGTTTTCAAACATTCCATACTTGAATGTCATTACCAGCCAGTGTCCCAAGATACCACCGCTACCCACGTGTTCCATTATATTACCACCGAGAATCGAGGAATTACCATCTGTCCTGCCTCCTCAAAGGTCTTGCTGTCCGCCTCCTCGCTGTCCACCAACTCCCCGTTGTCCACAACTGCCTCCTTGTCCATTGTCACCACCTTGTCGTTCACCAGCGCCTCCTTGTTGTCAGATACCTATAGTACCTAATCCCTGTTGCATTTCTCCGCCACCGAGATATCCAATTCCACCCGAAGTCTCGACAAGGCCCTGTTGTCCACCTTCTCCATTGCCATGTTATCCAAGTGAGCTGTTACAGTGTATTTACTGTTCCAATAACAAACTGCAGTAATTGTTTATATCGCGTGTAAGAAGCATAAGGATAAGCGTATCCGAGTTTAAAACGTTGCTAACAGATGGCGTTTTTATCGGTTTGTTGTCGGTAAGTTCAATTCCTATTCACATATTTTATATTGTTTTCTATTTTTGTAGTTACATATGGTTGATGAGGACGAAGTTATGTAATGCTAGACTAACGATTTCTAATAAAGCAATATTTATCACGTGAGTGGTGGAATGTATATAAAGGTAATGTAATTTGCATCGTAAGATTGCTTCGATAAAATTAAAATAATTCTTATACAGCGAATAACGTGTCAATTAAAAAAAAATCGATACCTTTCTACTCATTCTACATAAAATTTAACGAATACCAGCCTTCTGTAATTTAACGTGTAATAATTGTAATTTTAATTTATTAGGTGTTGATGGAAGAATTTCGTGTAACCTCTTTGTAGTATTCTGGGAATCTTGTGTTACGAATTTCGACTAATCAAATTTAAAAATTAAAACAAAATGGTTAAACAATTGCTTTTGGTTTTTATAACATTTACATATTCTTAATGTGTGAGAATTTTAACGCGATGTATATGAACGCAATAAATAAGGTAATATCACGTACATTTGTGTGCAATAATTATGTTCTTATAGACAATTTAAAAAAATAAAAAAGGGAAATTGAAATTTTAAATCTAAATTAAAAGTTAAATTCAATTTTTTAATAATTCGTAAGATCATAAGTGAGGTATAGACTTTTACTTAAACTTTGCATAATAATTTAAAACATGTCTAATAACTACTTCTTCAATAACAAAATACTTTAATATTATTACTTTCATTTCTTTGATAATAAAATATCGAATGGATTTTTAAATGATTTCCAAAGTATAAAGAAAAGAAAAAAAAATATGGAAAAATAGGAAATATTTATACACTGGATGAGGTAACCTCAAATAAAGAATAAAGGTATTGTACACAAGAACTTTATTTGCATATTCATACGGTCCCATGAGTAAAAGCTTAAAATAACCACACTTATTTCAATTTACAGGATAATGAATTTTCTAATCGCTTAAATTCAAGCCTGGTTTACAACGAATCTTAAAATATCAATAGCACAACAGTATAGAACAGCAGTTGAATATTTTCTATCTTACAGCAAAAGCTTAAAAGTTAATGAAAAAAACGCACGTACCACCTTTGAGACTGATAAGAAGGCCGATGTAACGTTAGTCACGGATAATTATCGATCGATTATCGATATATTTATGAATACACGCTCTATTCTTTCGCTTCATCTAAAATAGATATTTTATTCTCACTCCTGTTTTCTTTTTCCCTTCTTTACTTAAAAATATTGAAAGGACATTATTAATATAGACTCTTCAGAAAGATGAAATACTCATTAGTCGTTGCTTTTGTCTCGTAAATATTACTCGTTTTAATTTCAAAATGTACACGTATTGAGCCGAGTAACCAGTTCGTTTAACTTTCGTTTGTAAGAGAACATCCATTGTTTTGACGCACGAGAAGTTGGATTTACGTATGCGTGTAGCAAGTATATATATAATACAGTATAGTTTATACTACCTATATTTTCAACGTCGAGTTATTAACGGTAGAGTTAATCACTGTTTAAATAATCACTGAAACGCTGGGATACAAGTTGCGTAGATGTTAGCTAGGAAAAATTGTAAGAGACTCAGAAAATAACTGTTTCACGTTTCCTTTTTTCTTTTCTGTTTAATGGATGGAGAGAATTCTGTGTCTAAAAGCCACCTTTCGCGAGGGAAAAAGAAGGTTGAAATGGAATTAGCTTACTACCGTAGAGTTAGCAAAGCAGTCAGGGGATAAAAATCTGGGAAAAATCTTCATGAAAATCTAGAACGTTTTTGGAGGGAGAAAAATATTTGGTGCGCAATTACTACGTAAGTAGTAATCTTTATATAATCTACTAGATGGCGCCAGCGTTATAATTAGCTTACCTTACTGGTGATTTATATTCCTTCTTAAACGTATATACATAAAATGACGTAACTTCGAGCTAAGACATAGGGTGAATTTTCTAAATTGAAATTCTCAGTGATCATCTGGGCATAAATTTATCATGTATTGTCAATATGATTGACATGAACAAGTTCTGCGTCAGAGATATGTCTCTAACACACAATTTGGTTTAAAAAAGGAACAGAAGAATTCGAATCTCCTGGTCGTAAAATAAAAATAATAATACCAGATGATCACAAGAGTTTCGATTACATTATATAATTTTATTTTGTATTCCATATTTTACATGACGAATATTATTAATAGCATTTATTATACAAGACAAAATATATAAAATGAAAGTAAATACTACTCTGGGAACGGGAATTTTTATTGAGGTTAGAAATGTGTAGAATAGGCAAGTGTTTTGGATTAGTGTACGAAAGAAAACTATATACACTAGATATGTATTAGATTTTAGGACAATATGCTCGAGTGTGTTCTAGGAAAATTGGGTACTTTGTTTAAACTAAGTGAAAGAGAATATACAATAGAGACAGAGGTAATTGTGAGTAACATAACATATATTATATAGAAGATACGTGCACGAGGTAGTTTTTAAGTTGCTATTGACTAAACAGGAGAGTTAGAGTTTTTATTGTGTTGTGTTTATTGAATTATACAATTAAAAATTTTTATTTGCTTTGAACTATTTGCAACTCTACCTTTTTATACATCTGAAGAGAGTGCAATAAAGATGCCTACACTATAAACATGAGGAGCCTAATTTAAATTGTAACCATCTATGACCTAATAATATTAGGTTAGGATTAATATTAAAGCAATATGAATTGTAAATAATTCGATGAATTTTTGGTCTTTTGCAGACATTTATCAACGCATTGTTAACCATTTATGTAGGTTAAGATGACAAAAAAAATTTGCCTAGTTTATGAGCAGAATTCTATGGTAAAATGGAAAAGCAGATGAAGTCAGAAGTAATTTTCTAGAAGGTATACAAAATATTTTATGGTAGGAACCACGATATGACGAGGTCGTAAAATAGGTTAGGCAAAAAGTAAGCATATTCAATTACAGAGACAAGTGATTAACACTTTTAATAATTTTGATAAATAATTTTTTTCTTGACCTAATTCGTTTTTCCTTTGTAATTTGATCTTCTTGCACACATAAAAGGTTACAATTAGGTAACTACTTTTTACTAATACACAGTGTCACAATAAAATACAGCAAAGTTAACTACATCTTTGAGCAAGAAATTTGGAAGAGCTGATCATATTATATTTTTGGTGGAATTGTTTTCTGAAAAAATTTTACTTACAATTTTTTACAATATGAATAAATTAATAGATTAACTATATTAGAATAATTACTTTATTTTTAATCATCATCATCTTCATTTGCAGTAACTGGTAAATTAGAATGAAGGTCTTCACTAACTCCAAATTCAAAATAAAAATCTTTATAATTAGGGTTAATTAAATGAATCAAATTTAATGGTAGATTGTTGTTTTCTTTCTAATTTTATTTTTAAAGAGATGATATTTATGTTCTGGTCTCTGCAAAGTAAATATATTTACATTGCCAAAAATCCATGTTTTTAGAAAACTATGTGTGTATATCAAGCAACTTTGTTAAACATGTAAATTGATTTACATAAATTAACTTATTTGTTAATAAATTATATAATAAATTAACTTACTCACATTAGAAGTTGATTAATAAATAAAAATAAAAATTACCACTTTATGAAATAATCTAAACTAATTGATATTTTAAGTAACTATTCTTAAAGAGATCTAAACAAATAATTAAATTTGTAAAATTGAAATTATTGTATGTACAGAATTATTATTCTAAAAAGCAAGGTTGTATACTTATTATATCAACTATTTCGGTTCTCCAGTACATCTTTTTATGGAAATCTCTTAAGGATTCAAATCTCGGATGATATAAATCCCAGGTATATTCCTGAGAATATACAATCTCAATTTCGAAAGACGTCTCTTCGCTTCTACATATTCCATTCAAATTTTCTGATCCAATACTATGTTTCGCAAATTAAATATTTATGATCTTCCTAGATCTTAGTTTTCTATATTACAATTTCTAATATTTGGATTGCTCCCAACCTAATGAATATAAATTAATTTTTAAACAAAAATACTGTAACTTAAGACATAAAAATAGAATAAAATTATCAAATTTTTTAACTTCAAAAATCAGAATACTCCAAAAAACATTGCTAAATAATGGAATATTTTATGAAACTTGTTCCTTACAGACATGTCATCATCTCTTTTATTCATTTATGCACTCATTAAAATCTCATTTCTTACAACTGTAAGTAAGTTTCAAACAATGTTGATTTTTTTCTGTGACTTTCCTTTTTCATATATTTTTTTTTTTATTTAAAATGTTTTTAACTAGGACACCGAAGTTCCTTTTCATAAAGTATACATAACAAACATCACACGAAAATATAGGGAACTGCGTGCGAAAAACTCCATAATAAATTCTAAGACAAACTAACTTAGCATCAAGGATGAAGTAATTCTTAATCGTATCTTTAAAATCTTCATTGCAGTTTTACAATACTGTTCTTCACACGAGGCATCTGAAAGCAAAGTCCACAGTTCATTCACATGAACCGTGACAGAAAATATCTTCCATGTTATTTCTACAAACTCATACTCCCTCGACTTCAACCTGAATCTTCTCTTCGAAGTCGGACATATTCAAGATTGAAGATATCACATTCCTTCTTCGATTTCATTTCCAGATTCACCTGCTCGAGGAAGTTTCCCATACAATTTATTCAAATCGGCGTCGATAACATAGTGTACCAGTTTACCGATTGCAGAGGTCCACACACTAGCGCCACCACGAAGTTACTTCCCTCGAACAGCTTTCTGTTCCTCGTAAACGATAATCTTCAGACGCTTCGTAGCTCTTCAGACTCTTACACATTTTAGGCTAATTTATCCAGCTTCTTCCATGTTCTGTTTCTCTACTAGATATCGATTCTTAGGTACGTGAAAAAAAAAAAAAACAAAATGAAGGAAAACTAAACGATCGACAAACCGAATGCTCAGGTCGTTACTCGAGCAAGGGAAACGTTAGAGAACGAAGAGGTCCTCGCAGCTCTTCGTTTTCCTCTTAAAGCCCAACAGATGTTTCAGGATCCTCCTACGGTGCTTGCTTCTCCTTCGTCTGGTAGCTTGGTCCCGGTCCCGTTGAGGATTCAGCTTAATCTGCGCCAGAATGCCGACCAGTAGCTCATCCACGTGATGGGCAAGGCCTGATGAAGTTTCGATGAACTTGCAGCCGCAGTTATTCGCCAAACGTCGGCCAACTGTTGGAACAAAAGATGGAAGGGTAGAATGAGATGTTTCGTTTGGGTATTTCATACAGCAGGATCTCTCTAGTCTGGTATTTTAGTCTGGTATTGAACTTTGAAGTTAATCATAACCCGGTATTATGTTTTTTTCAGCAGTTCTCGTAAATAAACAGGGCATTTACGAGTGAACCTTGTTCGCATCGGGTCTTTAATTTTTATACAAGGTTAAGAACTACTGGAGGGTGGTTTAAACGATGATCGAGTATCACTAATATGAAGTCCAACACGCGATCTAAATAAAGGTTGAGAACCACTGACATGAACCTATCACGAAATCTAAATAAAGGTTGAGAACCACTGACATGGGGTCCAGTGCGTGGTCCAAACTAAGGTTGCGAATCACTGACATAGAGTCTAATATGCGATCTAAATAAAGGTTGAGGGTCGCTGACACGGTATTTAATATGTGATCGAAACAAACTGTTGCGAACCACTAACACGGTGTCTAACACGTGATCTAAATAAAGATAGAGAACCACTGACAAGGTGTGTAACGCGTTGTCTAAATAAAGGTTGAGAACCACTGAAATGATTTTAACGCGTGATCTAAATAAAGATGGGGAGAACCACTGAAATGATTTTAACGCGTGATCTAAATAAAGGTTGAGAACCACTGACGTAATAGGTAATAGCAGAATATCATTGAGATTATTCACATTTAATAATTTACATAATACTTATGTCAATACCATACTTCAGAAATACATTATAATTGAAGACAAGTAATTGAGGTCCTTCCCTTGTTAGCACACTAAGGTGGGTCACTCGGGAAGTGACACACCCCAATATGTGGTTTTTGATGCTTAGTAACTGTCAGAAATGTCAATTACACTGTCCAACAAATTTGAACTGCTTCTCTAACCTATAATATTCATTAAATAATTTTGATAGAGTTTACTTTTCTGAACACGAATCCGTAATCGAGATTGCTTCATCAAAATTTTTTTTTCTTTCTTCTCAAATTTCTTTGCCCTCAAAATTTGCTTCCAAAAAATGCGAGTTTTCCTAAAAAGACATGATTTTTGGCCAAAATGAAGTACCACGTAAGAAGTAAGAACGTTGGGAAATTTATCATTGTCGTAAAAGTTAGGTGTGAGTATCCAGAGTTTATAAATGTCCATAATTATAATTATTCGTGCTTCTGGATACCTATAATTGGTTATCGAAGTTCAAAAATAAACCTCTGAGCGTATTTTCTATGCACATTCTTGCAATTTCATGAAAAGTTCTGTATTTAACACGAATTTGGTACACAGTACCGTATTATGTAATATGAAACAATTTCGTTATTCCATACATAAATACAAATGATTTTTTAATATAAAATAATAAAAAAATACATAGGAAATGAAAATATTTTGACACACATATATGTATTCAGGAAATTTATCCTATGGAAATGCGAATACAGTTATAATTTATAAAAAATGTATAAATTGTCAATTTATTATTAACAACAAATTGAAATTGTTAATAACAAATTGATTAAAGCATACAAATACTTAATATAAATACATACGGAAATTTATATTCTAAAAACGCAAATAAAGTATATAAATTATTATATTTCTCGTTAGTAGCTAATTAATATAGTTAATAAAAAGTTGTTCATAACGTAAATTTATAATAAATGTAAAAAAATTAACAAATTATTGAGTATTATTTAAACTAATAACGAATTTTTGTTAAAATATACCTGTAATTTAAAAAAAGTTTATAAATTATTACACTGATTGTTAATAACAAATTATTATTGTTAATAATAAATTGTTTACAGCGTAAATTTATAATAAAAATGAAAAAATTAATAAATTATTGGCTATTATAGTGGAAAAGTAATAATTAATGGATCGGTAAAGTTCGGAAGTTTTCGTCGATCTTCGGCCGATCGGGAGCTATATAAAGGGCGACACTACGAGTCATTTGCCGGTTTGATATCGGGAGTGTAACATTAAATTTTTCGTGTGTGGGAATGGAAATGGGGCCGCAGAGAGGTTGGGGCTAGCCATTCCACCCACATCCCACTCCCTTAAACAATTTACTAATAATTTCTATTTTGTTTTCAGTTATTAATTATTTCTTTCTTTCAGATTTTAATTATTTTTTATTTTTTCAGGTATTAATTTTTTTTTTTTATTTTAGATGTTATTTTTCGTTTATATTTATTCATATTTGGTCATTCGAATATTTCGTATAATATTCGAATGTCTCGTCGTTAGGTTTTTTATTTCTCATCGTTGGGTTGTTTATATCTTATCGTTCGGTTATTTATGTCTCATCGTTGGGTTTCTAATAATTATTTTTTTGACAGGTCTAATTTATTTCTTTTTCAGGTTTTCACATTTTTTTTCTTTTCGGGAGTTAATTAATTTTTTCTTTTTTCAGATTTTTTTCCCTTCTACTGATCTTTACTTGAGAATTCGAATATTTCGTATAATATTCGAATGTCTCATCGTTGGGTAGTTCATGTATAATTATTAGTTCTATTCATTTGGTTTATCTCTGTGGTTCATATTCGTTTCGATTTTTTCTTTCCTCTGACTAATCCGTTTCATATCAACTTTATATATTTTTTTGTTACAGATTTTCAAGATTTTCAAGATTTTCAAGACATCGTTGGACGACGCAGCATGCCTGCGGTTACACATAAGTAGTTATAAGATAGATATTAAGATAGATACCTAGGCTAAGTATCATGTGCGCACTATCTGTACAAAGGTAAGCTACCTAACTTGGAGCGAAATATATAGATTCGTTATCTTTCTCTTATCCCTCTCGTTTACCAAATAGAACGTAATTGTTCTCGTGATAATCGCGATTGTTTTCAAGTACCGACTAGCCTACGCACGTACTTCCCGTGTAATCGATAGCTCCATGCCTCGTAAGTCATTCTCAAGACTCGTCTCCGACACCCATTTCTGCCACTGTCAATCTCGTCATGCATCGAGATCTTTGGTGGCTCTCAGGCTAGTGAGGCACCTGGTGCAACACGAGGGTCCGTCGACCTTAGTCGTCCTGGGTGCCAATTCGTGCACACGACCGGGGGATGGGCCCTGCAGTCGGAATCATTGCAAGAGCGTGCCTGCCTGCCCTGATGCACTTGGCGGCTATGTGGTTATGTTTGCACAGAGCCTGGGTATGGAGCATGCGCGTGATTCCGACTGTTAGGCCTCGCATAGGACCCTCGGATTGACTCTGGGTGATTCCCTGGTTCGTTGGCTGCCTTAGGTCATCGAGTAAGCCATAGCGAGGTCGACGGTGGCAGGGTGGACAAGGCCCGATCGACAGGGTGCTGTAGCTGGAGTTGTCTTGTACACGGGAGTGCGTCGCGTAAGCTAGTCGGTCTTTCGAATAATCGCGTACTCGTTCGGGCGCGTCGCGATTTTTCACTTGCTCGCGACTTTCATAGTTCATTCCCTTTGTCAAAATAAAATATCTTAGCGTTGCGACAGTAAAGTTGTAGTATACCGACTCGAAACTCCTTTTGTAAAACACGAAATAAAATAAAGTGTCAGTAGAGTAATTTTACTTTAGTTCGCTCCAAGTTAGATTAGGCTACCTTTGATACGGATAGTACCAGTAGGTTGCGCCACTAGAGCGCATGTCCGGGTCTCGATGCGTAGCCACCTCTACGTGGTGAGACCTGGTAATTGGTATTATTTTTCATGAATGAGATTTTTCTGAAAAGAAAAATCTTTGGAAACGATACCAAGCTAAGAGCTACGCACCAATTGAAATATTGGATATAAACTAGTTATAAGTTAGTTATTAGTTGGTTATAAATTAGTCATTAATTAATTATAAATTAGCAGTTAGTTAGTAATAAGTTTAAAATATCTTCCATCTATTGTATAGGTCATCGCCTGATTGACAGTATCCTTTGTGTGGGTATGAATATAGAATGCATGGGAACTCTTAGCTCGTTCCTCGAAAACGAGTAAGTAGCAATAAACAGCAGCCTCGGGTTTGGCTTGTGCGTTCAGGCTAATATCTGGTGTGCGTGTGAAAGATCGTATGAAGGGAAAATTTATGGCAATATCGAAAGACAATAAAGAATATCTTAAAATGCGAGGGTAAAATAAGTGCGTTAGGATGTCAGCGAGTCACTTGTTGTCAGATGTCAGAGTCAATTGCTACGAAATTTGTATTCCTAGAATTATTGGCAAATGATATGAATTTTCTAAATACACCATGTTGTAACAACCCAATTGTATTGAAATTGTCTGTAATGTTCAAAATCATTGTATGCCCAAGCATAAATATTTCAAAGTATGAAAAATAAATTTTAAATATAAAAAGAGTAGTATCAATTTTTTTTCCGTCCTATTAAAAATTACAGTTACAGAAATTACAGTTAATCCTGCATAAACTACATATCTTCCATCAATCTTTTTATATAAAATTTACTTTCTATC
>NW_016910163.1:0-254 GCF_001483705.2 Eufriesea mexicana
AAAGCTACCTAAACAAGGCCCAACCAAACCAAACCAAACCAAACGTAATATAGCACATCCTATACTGCAATGACCAGAATTGCTGGCCTCCGTAGAGCCAAGCAGAACATATTAGAGGAGAGGAGGGCGCCGAAATCCATTGGTCGCAGGTAATAGTAGGAAAGTCATGGCTATACAAATTTGATCCAAGCAAACATAGCATAACCAAACGCGGCATAATTGAAGCTAATGTGCCGCGGCCGCTATCTCTGCCC